>NC_052065.1:23327813-23627813 GCF_903992535.2 Arvicola amphibius
CAAACACATTAGTATCAACAATATACATTTGTTGTGTTACATTACAAGAGTTTCTTCTTCCTATTAAATTTATTTATCTTGTCTCTATCTTCCCTTTCCTCTGGTAACCACCAGTGACTATACTCTATATTTCTATGAATCTTAACTTGGAATATATATATATATATATATATATGTGCACACATATATATACATATACATGTAATATATATTGATAGGTACACACACACACACACACACACACACACACACACATATATATATATATATATATATATATATATATATGTTAATACCATCAACAACCTTACCACATGGGCACCATTACTATTTTCATAATACCCAGTGAGGAAACTGAGGCCCAGGGAGGTTGAAGAATATACAATTGGGCAGTGGTAGACATTAGACATGAGACTCCACTAGGCAGTTCATAATATATGTTTTCAGTTTGTGTTTCTCACACTTTAGCATTCACACAAATTGAAAATATTGTTCAAAGTCAGAGTTGGGATTGGTGGGTTATTGTGAGGCCCGTAATTCTGCCTTTTGAGTAAGCTTATGTGTAATGCTGCTGCCACTGGTCTGTCAAGCAGTTGTGAATACAAAGTCTCCCAGTTTTATGGGATTTGCTCTCAAGAAGTTTTACTCATTTACCCCAAGTGTCATGAGTTTCATCATTGTCCTTTAATAAGAATCACCTTTTTCCATGGGTGCTTTTTCGTTGGGTACAGAATTTTTTCTTCATCTTTTTTTCTGTATTTTTTTAAAATTTTGGGTAGTGAGGGGAACTGTGTAGGTTGTTTGTGTGTATAATGCATGTATGTGAGTGAGTGTGTGCATGCATATACAGAGACCACAGTATTACATCTTGCTATTGCTCGTATGCTTATTCCTGTGAGGCAGGGCCTCTCATTGAATCAGAAGCTTGCTTTTGCAGCTAGAATGGCTGGCCAGTGAACTAGCTCCCTGGATCACCTATCCACAGCCCCCAGTGCTGGGCTTTTAAGTGCATAACTTTTATGTGATGCTGGGGATTCAAATTTGGGTCCTTATGCTTGCGCAGGAAGTACTCTTCTTCCCTAGGCCATCTTCTCTGCCTCAGGAGGTTTGCTTCTTTTTTTCTTGTGTGCTTTTTTGAGACCGGGTTTCTCTGTGTAACAGTCCTGTCTGTCCTGAAACTTATACTTTGTAGACCAGGCTGGCCTCGAACTCATAGAGTTTAGCCTGCCCCTGCCTCCTGAGTGCAGGGATTAAAGGCATGTGTCACCACTACCCATTGGTTTTGAAATTTTGAATTATTTAATGATAACACAAGAAGAGGCTCTATTATAATATCCCATATAAAGTAGAAAATGTATGCTCAATACCATTTCCCATTTTAGAATAGTACAATTAATTTTACCTGTATGACAGAGAGTATTGCTTCTCTCTCAATACAAACTGAAATTAAAGGTAGTTAAACAGTTTCCTTTTAATTTTTAAAAATCTTTTGATGTACTTATTTAACAGACATGATAAAGTCAAAATATTAAACAAAATAACCCATTTAGGTTTAGATATAATTTATAGCTTTTCATGCACTTATATATATTCCATTAAAGCTGAAATGTATTCTTTACATTATAATTACTTGAAGCATCTTGGTTAATTTTGTTTTGTTACTGAATAAATTAGGAAAGTAAACACAGTAAAATCTTTGTTAGTATACTAAATTTTAAATTTGTTGAGTTTTTCATTATGCTATAAGAAGATGGTTTAATGGAATTAAATATAAATATAAATATAAAGATGATTTATATAAAATATAAAAATATATATAAAATATAAAAAGATGGTTTAATGGAATGATTTATTATATTATATTATATAAAATGATTTATTATATTATATAAAATATGAATTTATTATTAACTTGTTGACTAATTTCACTTACATTTGTTAATGTAATGACTGGTGTTGATCATGTGACTGACTGATACACAATACACAGATTTCATCCAAGTAGAAGGGACTCTTTTTATATCTTTCATAGAGTAGAAACAATCCCTTGATAAAACTGAACCGACAGTCTCTAATATGTGATATGTCCAGTTGATTTTAAACATAATTCAGTTTCAGAAACTGATCTCTGACATACATTTTTAAATTATGTACCTAATTCTTTGACTATATGGTTTGTTCCAGAAAAATAAACAACCAAGTGTGTGTGTGTGTGTGTGTGTGTGTGTGTGTACTACTACTACCAGGACCACTTATACTAGGGTGCTAGACACTTGGGCAAGTTTGCCTTTTATGAAATCACAGCATTGAATCCATTTGTTTTGTGTAAGATGAGACTTCCTTATGAATAGCTTTAGACATTCTACAACTCCAGCAATGAGTGACTTTGACATGTTGAAGTGTGAGTATTGTTATCTGAGTCATAAAGAAACTGTCTCCAGGTGACAGATAAAGCCTTAACAGACTTCACTGGTGAGCGCATCATCTAAATGAGAGGTGACAAAGGAAATATTGGCCATAGCATTAATGTGCTGTTAGATGTTACTGTGTCCATCTGCTGGTTGGTATCTTTGCATGGAATAGATTCCAGTGCTCAGTGGTGTGTTGAAATCTGGTGTCCATGGCAACAAAAGCATCTCTGGTCTCAAAGCAAGCACTGTGGGGACCAACTGAATCTCCACTCATACAATGACTTCAAGAAGGGGCCACTTTCTTAGCAGATTTTCCAGGTATCTAAGCTCAAAGAGACCCAAAACACAATCAGAAACGAAATATCCTCAACATACAAATTTTTTTCTTTTCTTTTTTTTTTAATTGCTTTCGTTACTTTGAGATAGAATTAAAACATAACTCTTGCTGGTGTTGAACTGTTTTGGCTCAGGCTGTCCTCAAAGTCTCAATTCTCCTGCTTTAGCTTCCCAAGCACTGTGATTACAAGCCTGTATCATCACTCCTGATACATATTCTCTCTCTCTCTCTCTCTCTCTCTCTCTCTCTCTCTCTCTCTCTCTCTCTCTCTCTCTCTCTCTTTCTCTCTCTCTCTCTCTCTCTCTCTCTCTCTCTTTTAAAACCCTTTTCTAATTTGCATGTGAGGCAAAATGAATTACACATATGTTACAAATTGTATCCGTTGAAATAGGTTGGGGTCTCAGCAAAAGTGTTTTAATGTAGTAGTTCAAAACAGAACCTTCAGATTCACCACCAGCTTTGAGATTGAATCCTGGCTCCAGCACAGCCGTTTGTTGACTTTAGGTAAGCTACTTAGCACTTTTGAAGCTTAATTTTCTGATTTGCAAAGTGTAATCCAAACATCACTGACCTCTTAAGGTGCTGAGATAAGCCACGGAGGCTATGCTCATAATGTGTTTAGCAGAGGATCCTCTAGGTATAGAGGGGGCTTGTGTGTGTGTGTGTGTGTGTGTGTGTGTGTGTGTGTGTGTTATTCTTTTATTTTTATTTTGAATATTATCCCTAATGTGAAATGAAACTCTGTTGTCCAAATAGATTTTGGACTTGTGGCAGTCTGTCTGCTAGTCCCTGAGGTGGTTTTGGTAGCTGCTGTGTCCTGACTGGCAACAGTAGAGCTCTGAGATTTTCACACAGAAGCTGCAAAGGGCTAGCAGGAACTAGCCTGTGCTCTGCCACACAGGAGATTAAGCTGAGCTGCTCCGACAGATTAGGTGTCAAAGTAAATTGAGTGCCTGGGCATCACCCCTGAAATATGAACCTACATGAGTTCCCTTTTCCTCTGGGGAAAAAAAATCTTCCTTCTGTTGGAGAGAAAACGTTAGGTTCCTTACAAACTGAATCCAGGGACCTTGATTTGCTGTGTCCCTAGAGGAAATCATCTCACTGACTTGAAGCCTACTTTCAAATGCTGAGAAAATGACGGTGGAATGTTGATTTCTTGTTCTAAACACCCCCAGCTTTTATTCCTTCTGAAGCTCATTTGTTTACATGGCATTAACTCAAAATTTCATAGGAATTTCGATAGTTGTGATTTGTTGAAGTTACAACTTCAAATAACTTTTCCTTAGCAAATGATCCAGACAATATATATTAAGTAGCCTGTTTTGGAAAAGGATAAATAAATCCAATTAATGATTCTTTCAAGGTGTTTATTCAGATTCTAGAGATTGAAGTGAATTGTTTTTGTATTAATACAGCATCTGCATTGTGTCAGAAAACCATAGTGCGGTTCATCGCAGATTTTACAGACTAAATCTACATTTCACTCTTCAGTTTCTAGCTCCTACATAGAGTCATTAATAATAATGCTTTTAGTACTAACAACTACTCTGCTCTAATGATTCATAATTGTGAGTTTTCATTATCCATGATCAATGAGGTCTTGCATGTATTCATGAGTTCTACTTATGACCTTCAGTATCACACCAAGCAAGTCCAGGTCTTGACTTTAATATTTGTGTTTATCTGTTATATGTTTTTCCTCTGAATCCAATGCTTCTCACAGTTGAGCATGCAGCAGAATCCCTGAAGGGTTTGTGAAGCACACATGACTGGCTCTCTTCCTAACGTTTTGACATAGTAGGTATAAAACTGGGCCTGAGAATATTTGTACATATATGCTCCTGTTTCTGCTACTGGTTTGGAAAATACAGTTTGAGAATATTATTAGCCTAAATTTGTACAAACATCACTGAAATGTGGGAAGTAGATGGAGTCATGTGGTAGTTGTGCCATAAATTTCTTATAACCACCAGAAAATAAGTCAAAAACTAAGACTTACCATATGCTAGTCACTATGATAAATGTAACACTTCTATTACAAGTAGAAAGTAGGTCATAAAAATCACAGGGTAACATGCAAATACTCATGCTGAATTAATTGCAAGGACTTCATGACACACAAACATTTATACAACTTAGCTTTTTCTTTCAAAGCAGCTCCTACCACACTGGTAGCAATTCTGTGAGTTGAACAGCAAGTTAAAAGAGTATGTATGACATTCAGACTCAAGAAAAAAGAAGAGCCACAGATACTGTTATTTGGGAGAATACTCTATCCCAGCGTAATTATAGTTACACTGACTGGTCACCCAATAACCACCAACAATGCTTTCCATGCTCTCATTTCCCTTTGAGGTTTTAACATTGAAACTGAAAAAGCAATTGTCTGTTAAAAGACATTTGATCTCAAAAGAAAACCAACAAAGAAACTGAAAACTTGGAGGAAACAGGCGGTATTAGGAATGTGCTACAGTTTGGGCCTCCAGTGTCCTCCAGAGGCCTGTTTTAAAAGGCTTTGTCCTCAGCTGGTGCTATTGGAAGGTGGCAGAACCTTTCAGAGGATTTGGTTGTTTGTGAGGGGGGAGGGAAAGGGATGTCTTCAAATGGAATTGTGGGAGCCAACCTCTTTCCCTTCTTTGGCTCGGACTTGAGGTCTTCATCCATTACATGATTCTAACACGAGGTGCCGCTCCACAACTGGCCCCAAAGCATCAGGCCACCAACTGTGGATGAAACCTTTTGAAACAGAGTCATTTTTGAGATTGCTACAGTGACAGCAAGCTCACTAACATTGAGCATAAGAAAACTGAATGTCCAACACTCTCCAAATGTGCAAATTGGTATTGTTAGAGGGCAAAGTGAGTACATGAAGAGGATGAAGCAGGATATTGTTGAGAAGGGCAATCACAACAGAAAAGAACTCTGAGAAGTTCACAATATGTTAGCAGTAAAAACACTTCCATTGAAGGATTAGACTATTGTTGAATAAACATCCCTAAAAGTTCAGCCAAAAGACAATAAGACTGATAAAATGAGAGAAGATTATGCCAGCTTTGATGGGAGAAGCATCACACGGCCCCTTCCCTAGACAAAGAGCAATCAATGGCTGCTGAAAGGAGAGCTCCTTTTCTCCAGGGATGAACCCTGGTTATCAAAACCCCAGTGGTCAGCCCTAAACTTAGTACATAAAGGCAAAACTAAATGGACTCAGTCGGTTGTATACATCCATGTATGTATATGTGTAATAATAATTTTAAAAGAAGAGGCCATGAGTTTAAGAGGGAGTGGGTTCATGGGGAAGTGAGATGAGGGAAAAGTGGGGATGGGAATGATGTAAAGGCAGTACTCATGTATGGAATTTCAAAAGTTATAAATTAAAGAGCAATTAATTAGAGGAGTACTAACCTCTACCTACTAGTCAGTGCCAATTAAAAGAAAATAAAGTAAGTAAAGAGGAAATGATGAAAAATGAAATATAGTGCAAGACATGGGTGGCTACAGTTAAATAGTTCACCATGAAGCTGAATGGAAGGAGATTTTAAAAGCTTTTAAAAAGAAAACCAGAATTGCTTTCGTGCAAGAGTTAATTAACACTGTACTTTTCATAGCACCTGAAGAAGCTAGATGAAGAGCAAGAACTCCAAATTTTGAAAAGAAAAACTAATTCTCAGAAATTTATAACAGCCTATGCTATCTGTTGAGTATAAAAGTAGCAAAATACTCTGATGCTACAGATCTCCAAGCTTAACATTTTTGGGGCACCCACAACAAGGGAATGAGCCAAACAACAGAAAAGTGTGGGGATCTCAAAACCTGGGGTGGCAAAACAGATGTGGTAACAGGAACCTATGAGAACAGTGCTAAAGGGCATTTTGGATGATAGCTGAGTATAAATGCCAAAAGCGGAGATGGAGGAGAGAGGAAAAGATAATCATCACACGTGCTATTTAGGGAAGGTGAGGAAGTAGGATGGAGGTATTATAAGACAGCTAATTAGTCACACCAAATTCATAAATAATTAATACATAGGAAAAATCGTTATATAAGAATTTCATTTTAATATATGGAGGTAAGTCATTAGAAAAAACATGGTTTATAAAAGTGTTCTAGATTTTTTACCTCCAATGAATTGGAATATGAGGGGGGAGAGGTAGAACAAGGAGAAACTGTTCTTATTTTGGAAACCTGCTGACTGTCTGGATTAGCTATGTGTAATTTTTTTGAGAAATATCAGGAACATATTTCTTCACTGGCCTCACCTATATGGTGGGCTAAAATATTCCACAATGTATTCTGTCCTTCACATTTACCCTATTAACACTACGAAATTTTAATTGTCATGTATTACTAAGCTATCCAGCGTAGTGTTAAGGGATACATGTAGATTGTTAAAGGTTGCTATCATTAAGCAAATTAGTTGATTTGCTGTGCTAATATGATTACCATTATGTTATTTTAAATTTGTATTAGTTTTCAGACAGTGTATTTGGAATATGTCCCTCACTAAGTCCTCCCAGATCCTCATTTCCTCCCAACCCACTCTTTTTTGTGGCAAGAGCGGTTAAACTGTCATTTAGTATGGATCTCAGAAAACATAATTTTATTACCTGTAGATCTGTATCATGTACAGTAAGCAGCTCTCTAGGCTTCTTCAGCCTGCACATCTGTTGCTTTGTTTTTGCCTATTAATGAACCAATATTCCTGGAGTACTTACATTAAATAATGAAGCCATTTATAGAAGAATGTTGCCAACCCATATTTAACATCAGAAATATGGTTTGCTATAACTCTTACATTCTTAGAAGTCACACTCAATTAAGATTTAATTAAAATGATGACATTTCAATATTTCGAAATAGTTTGAACTAATAGCCCTGTGTGAATTTGTATATTTTAACTTAAGACTGTGTCTTAGTGAGGTACTGTGTAAAATCATGAAAATAAGTTTATTAAACTTTTACATGGTGGTGATAAAGTTTTAGTTAAAATAATTAAAAGTGAAGGCTTAGATGATTAGGAGACAAGAGTGGTTGAAACATTTATGCAATACAAAATGAGACAAAATTTTCTCATATCCATGACTCAGATGCTTCAAGATCCAAAGTGTTTCCAATCCATTCTACTGGTCGTATCTAATAATTATATAAAGCAATGTATTGCCAACTACCTTTTACTACTTAAGTTATCCTATTTAATTCTCATGAAATCCAAGTTAGAAATTACTTCTCTCATTTTCAGACTAGAAAATAGGAAACATTTGAAAGGTTAAGTAACTTTTCCAGGTTATATGGTAAGAAGTATGATAAATATAGCACTATTGCCCAAGTTGGATGCTTTTTAAACATTTTTCTCCAATTTAATATATATAATAAATTTGATCATATTCACCCCTATTATGAATTTCTTACCTTCTCCACCTCCCACGAACCCTTTTCTTCTTCCCAAAAGTCCTTCTTCCCTAGGATACTTTTGATAGGCACCAACTAGTTGGGAATCTAATTAAAAGCTGCAAACCAAGACTAACCTCTGAAATTTACAGTCTCCCGTTGATAAGGAATTGAGTCAAGTCTAGAATCCAAATTCTTCTGCTAAGTTGTGATCTCTTTACATCATTCATCTAGTTTAACATCAGTGTTCAAATTTCCTCTTCCTTGAGTATGTCAATAAATACTGACAAAATGGCAGCTAATTTGTTTTCTGTTTATTGAGAGGCCTCTCAAGGGACCATTAGGAGATTTTAAAACCAACCTGAGGATTTAGGACCAAATTAGTTGCCTACAAAGTCTCACAGAGGTGAGGTACAGGAAAGTCATTACCAAATAGAACATAGAAAGATGTTAGGTGGTGTTAGGATGGGAAAAGCATGATGCCTGCAGAAGTAATGGTCAGGGCAAGTGGTAAGCAGGTTTCCAGTGTTACATTTGTTCTCAGAGTTTCTTTTTCTTGTGTGTGTGTGTGTGTGTGTGTGTGTAGTGTGTGTGCGCGCACACACATGCATGCCTGTGAGTGTGAGAATGTATGAGAGTGTGTGTGTTTGTGAGTGGATGTATGAGTTTTTACTTCTATATTTGATTTGATCTTATTTATTTTAAAAGCATTCTTTCCTCATTATTATATACCATTCCCAGTTCCCATTTCCTCCCCTTCTCCTGCTCCCCCTGCTTTTCCCCTACCCTACCCCCATCCACTCCTCAGAGAGGGTAAGGCTTCCTTCCCAAGGGGAGTCAACTAAGTCTGACACATTACTTTGAGGCAGGACCAATGTCCTCCTTACTATACCTAGGCTGAGCAAGGTATCCCTCCTAAGAGAATGGGCTCCAGAAAGCCAGTTCAAGCAGTAGGGATAAATCCTGAATCTACTGCCAGTGGCCCCTCAGTCTTCCTCAGCCACACACAATGGTCACCCACATTCAAAAGACCTAGTTTGGTCTTATGCTGAAGTTGGTGAGCTAGTTCCATGATTTTTACTATTTTTCTTACATTTTATTCTCTTTCTCAACACTTTACTGGTGTCCTTAGCTGTTCTTTTGTTTGTATTGTTTATTGCATGTAACATATTTATTTTCATGCTGTATGTCTCTCAGGGAGCCTTTCCTGCATCATACATGGGCCAACTCCATATTTTTTACTGCCATCAATATTTTACTATTACTGAGATGGGTACTGGCCAGCTCCCCAGCAAACAGAATAGTCTTTGTACATATGTCCTGAAAGAAGGAATAAGGCAGTTGAAATGCTTTTAATTTCATGAAATCTAATAACACCTTTGAGGCTGTGATACAGTCTCGAGAAGGAAGGGCCATATTTTGAACCTAGCTCTTCACAATCTCTTTTTCTAAATATGTTTTTACTCTCTGACAGAAGAGGCACTTAGGATTCAGTATTTGATGGACACAATTATTGGTTAGTCATGAACATTGTCATATTTTCACTTATAATCAACCTTTCAACAGCCACAGGATGGTAAAATTTTGCTTTTTTCATTATAAATGGGAAATGTACTAGCTTGTAACAGGTCAAAATGATCCACTCATGCCATTCTGTGATAACAAATAGAACTCTGTGATTGCTAACATTAAGGACACCATGGAAGAATGGAATAATTTCCGCACAGTGCTTTGCATCTTAAAAGCTTTTGTTTTGCATTTTAAATCATCCCCATTATGTTTATATTCTTGCAGGTGATAAAATCCTATATATGTTCCTGGACCTTTTTCATTTACCATTTTAAGGCTTGCAATTTTTCTTGGCAAACTGAACACTAAGAGATCAGCAATTAGAATTGCTTCTCTTTGTTTTTCTAGCACAGTCACTGTTTTCTTAAAAAGAAGAAAGGTAAACTTAATATAGAAAATGGTGGCTTTGATTTTATGTTCAAGGAGATTTCCTTAAACAGTTGTTCAATATGAATCATAAATCACAGATTAAAAATTGATTTATAGTAATTTTCCTTGTACTATGGCAAATAAATGACTATCTAATCATACCCTTCCAGTAGTGAATAAGCAAACACCTGAACAAATAATTAAACCATATGTTTGAAAGAAAACTGGACCTTCAGAATATTTCTTAAGCATATGCCGACTGAATATTTCTCTAATTTGGTAGCTTGAGCTTTTAATTAATGAGGGGAGAGCCTATATGGGATAACGGTTGCTTTTTTATGCAGATTGGCCAACAGGTGATTCAACATCAATATGTTCAGAAGTCATATAAAAGGACTCAGTTCTTCTCCTTGGTGCAGAGATAATTGCCTTAAAATTCTAGCTGACACTGCTGTGCCATGTGGCTTTAAATATTTGGTTTTCAAGCTTTGGGGATCTTGTAGTTTACAGCAGGCAAGCCACATGTCTGTCCTGACGCACCAAATGAAAGCCAAAGGCAAATCAATAGTTTTATTTGCTAATGCTGTTTTATTAAAGCCATTTCAAGCCCATTATACTGTTATAGTTATCTTCAGCTGTCACCTTGCCTCAAACCTAGAGTCACCTGGCAAGAGAAGGCCTCCTCTGAAGAACTGCCTCAATCAGATTGGCCTGTGGCCATGTCTGGGAGGCATTTTCTTTAATTGCTCATTTATGGAGGAGGTCCCAGCCCACTGTGGGTGTTACTGTCCTTAGGGGAGTAGGATACCCTTAAAAAGGATCGGGGCACCGGAAGGAGCCCTGTTTGCTATCCCCCCACGTTACCTTCTGCTCCGCTGGGGCAGCCACGCCCCTGAACGCAGGGATTGGGCCAGCTGCCCCAACAGCAGGTGGGTCTGATCTGTGTAAGAAAGGTAGATGAGCAAGGCAGGAGGAGCAAGCTTGTTTATGCTTTTCAAGTTCCAGTCTTGAGTGCCTGTCCTTGTTTCCCTCAGGGATGAACTGTAATCTGTAAGTAGAAATAAACTCTTTCCTCCACCAAAGTTGCTTTTCATCACAGCAACAGAAAACTAACTAAAACAGATACCTTTTTGAGTAGCCTCATGTTCTGAAGTTCTGTCCTCTGGAAATTAATTGGCTATGAATTGACAAAGACTTCTTCTTTGTTGGTGCTTCCAGACTCAAGATTATATGTTCAGTATACACTTAATTTAAAATTCCCTTTGTTATGTATTATGCTTTTTATATTTGTGAATTTATATCTTTAACCATTTCTGCCTCTTCAGACATTGCCTCTCATTTTTCACAGTTACCTTGAGATATCAGTTACATGATATTCACTCATTAAAATATACAATTTGGTGATTTTAATGTATTTATACTGTTGTATAGTCATCAAACCAGTCAGTACAGAATGTTCTATCACCTTAAGGGAAAAGGAACATTGACACTATTATCAGGGTCTTCTTTGGTATTCTTTTTCCTCTCATCTGTCCCAACTGTGGTAGACACCACTAATCTAGTTTATTTTCTACTTCGCTGAACATTTTCCACAAAAATATCACCCTTCATGGCAGGAAAAAGCACTGTTGATTTGGCGTTTCTTTTTCTTAAAAAAACAAGGACCCCCCCCCATCATTTTATTTTCACCCATGTTTGACTTCACTTTGAAAGTTTTGGTACACTAATGCAGACTGTGAGAGCTGAGTCCTACTACCTTCTGACCAGTAGTTATGTTTAGATCCATTCCAATTTCAGATGTTAAAATGTGAAAAAGAAGTACATCTTGGAATTGAGAAAATTTTGTAGTGTTGAGGGAAGGTTACTTATGGCTGTATAGAGCAGCGCTATTCAGAGTGTACCTTGATATCCAGTGCTATTCTGCAAATATGTTATTGATCGGCAAAGACGGAAGCACAAAAAAATGACAGTAAGTATTGAACTTTTGGACAATTAAACTGTAATTTTTGCTATTTGAGTCTAATAATACAAAATTGGGACTGCTGTTTTGTATGTTTCTTTTACTTCACTTTTCTGTAGCAATGATCAATACGTTATTTTAGAAAAATAGCAATCCATGGTGCATTGGAAATAAAATGAACAAAATAAAGCTAGTCTTTTACAAATGACAGTTTCTATAATATTGATCCTCATGCGCCAAAATTTTGGCATTCCTTGAATCACCAGGAATGCTTAATAAAGCACAGGATGCTGGTCTTTACATAGGTCTCGAGGCAGGTAGTGGGAGAATTTGCATTTCTACCAAGTTCCCAGTTGGTGTTCATATTTCTGGTCCAGGGATGCTTTGAAAATCCTTGCCTAAGATCAGTATACTTCTGGCTGCAGAACTTTTGTGGCCAAAGATTCTCAGTCTGGTTTATTGTATAGAATCTCCTGATGCTCTTTAGGAAGGTTTTCTTCTTACAGAAGTCATGCTTATATCTAGTGAAGTTAGACTAACTTCTCCAAACCTTAGTGTTTGGAGAATATGTCCTTGGGGGCTGTTAGAATTCCACTGACTTTCCAAGTTGACAACCTCAGGAGAGGCTACAGAATACATTTGGCCATGTTTGATGAGATGTTCACACTCTTCTTAGGAGGGCGAGATGTATGTTTTGCTTCTCAGGTGAATTGGTGCCATGATTGGCTGTAAATAAGCTCCTGATTTTTGAAAATGTTTTAGACAGTCTGTTGACAGCACTGTAGAATTTCTGACTGTTGAAGTAGCACAAATGCCCAAAGTGGCCCTTTCTTGTTTAAAAGTCACATCCCATTAGACTTTGAGATATTTGCATTGCCTCATGGAGGTGACATAGGCACTTTCTCAGTGAACATTTGCATTGCATATTCACAGCATGCTTTTCAGTAATAACTATGATCACATGTCACCCTGAACAATATGCACTACCCTTCAAAGCTTTTATGAAGTGACCTTCGGGGGAAATCATCTTTGGAACTGTCAAAAACATCCATCGTTGGTGCTACAGGCAGAGTGACTTCCTTTCTTGTCCTGATAGCAAATGTGTAAATCTTTGCAGTGTCCAGAGTCACTCTAAATATTAGCTGTTGTTTTGCCCTTCAGTGAAGTTGTAGTAACTAGCCCCCTGTGATTCTGGATTTTATAACCTGTTAGAAGATTTCTTCTCAAACTTTTTGTATCGGACTAACCTGGGAAACATGCTAGAGTTCCTGTATGGGCTTTGAGATTATGTATTTTTTGTATGATTCTATTGATGCTCATATTCCTTAGCCTATGGAACACAGGTGAAGGAACAAAATGCTAAGTAGTTTTGAACTTCTTCTTTCATATGGCAATGCCTCTTGCGAACTAGTAACTGAGATACTAGTGTAATTCTCTCTACTAGACGTTTATCCTGGTTGCCCAGAGTGGTCTTTATCTGCACCCTTATATTCATAGAACAATAATATTTAACTTAGTCTGCAGAGAGTATTCACCTTAAAAACCATTCCTTTTATGTCTTTATACTTTGGGATCTTTTTACCTCAGTTGTTAAGTTTTCCAAATTGAGGCACTGAGGGTATAACATAAAGACAGAACATATGCATATCATGTGTAAATCCTTGGGAAACAGCCCTCATAAAAATTTTCAGGTTTATTTCTAGCAGAAAATTCTGTTAGCATGGAAAGGCTGTCATGAATGTCATACTGAAGGTAATTCTAAAACATTTTATCAGAGAAAATGCCCCATATCTAAGAAAAGACAAAATGAGGTCTTTGTAATGTGCTGCTTAATGATGTCCCCAGCTTTCGTTTGTTAACCTTCAGCTAGCTATCAGTGGTCAGTGGTGCATGAGATGACTGCTGCCGAGCTAAAATGAGCACTTCATTGTTTGCTTTAGTCTCGAGCGAAGCAGGCATAATAAGAAATGGTAATGCACTTATAAATGGCCATCATACACACCTCTTCCCAAAGGATATGTTATTGTAACATAGCAGGGATTGTTTTAGACAGTGAAATCTACTCAGATCTGAGGATGAATACTGGCTTCTTTTTCTAGCCAAATGTATCAGTTAACAAGGTTTGTAGCTGAAAAGTGGTAGAAAATCTGAGTTTTAGTGGCTTGAGATAGGGTGACTCTTGTAATGCATAAATACATCTGGAAGGAGACAGCTGTTGGCCATTGTTCAATGAGTGACTGGTATCAGTGCCTTTGTCTGTACCGTTCTTGGCCCCTCCTGCATTATGGTTGCAGAATGTGTGCTGAAGCTGCAGATGTCATGCCTGTGATCAAAGCAAGTAAAAGGGAAACGGCTCTCAACTTACCAGAAGAGCAAAAGCTGTCCAATAAATCTCTAGCTAATTTCTCCTCCAGCCTGAGACCACAACTGTCACCTGGCCACACAAAGCTATCAGGAAGAGCTTGCATTGATCTGGGTTGCCTTGCAGCACATTAGCAAACAAGAAAGAAAATAATAGCTTTCTTTAATTTTTTAAAATTACATTGATTTATTCTGAGTGTGTGCTGGGGGGGGGGTCATACTATTGAGTGGGCATGGAGGTCAGAGAACAACTTGCAAGAGTTATTTCTGGTCTTTTACTGTGTAGGGTCTGGGTATTGAACACAGGTTGTAAAACTTGGTGGCAGTTGCCTGAACCCACTGAGCTATCTCCCTAACCCCCCAAATGACTTTGAGTATGCTACTGTGTGTCACACCCAAAGTAACTAGAAGTAGAATTTCCGTTCTTGCTGTGATCCAACTTTTTCTTTTCTTTGCAAAATGTACTTTTCATTACTGGGAATAGCGTGTATAGTAGAGAGGTTTGATAGCAGGGAGAAACAAAGGTTCAGTAGGCTTTTTTGTGTGTATGTGACATGCATATGTATACTGGTTTCTGAAGGCACAAATTCTATTTAGATTCCAAAGAAAAAATAAATGGTCCTCACATCCTAAATACAAATCTGTTTTAAATTCAACAGCAGAATTTCCCTGGCAACAATCGTGGTGGTCGCCTTATCCTACCATCTTTTTAGAAAGTCAAGCGTTAAGCAGCTTGTGTTGTCAGCTTAATGAATCCCTAATGATTCTGAAAGAAAACCTTGCATTATTAATTATAATTAGAATGCCTCTTGGGATGCTTCAAGATTCAGCTGTTGATAAAGAGCAATCAATAAGTTTTGTTTTTATAATGAAGCAGCATGGAGCATGAAAATCTTGAGATCATGTATATTTTCTTTTTAAAATGGTTCTTTGAATATTGATTTCTTTTATTCTAGTACTTTTGGTGTATTTTCACTCTAAGTTTTGGGTGGCTTTCTTTGCTTTTTCAACCAATACTAATTAGATTTCTATTTGACATTGCCAACTGTTGAGTCTAACTACTTGTGCCCCTTCTTTTAACCTTACTAAATAATTTAGTTGTTACTGTGATTTGATTTTTCTTTTGAAATTGAAATTTTCATTTTTTTTCTGACAGTGTATTTTTTTTCTGTTCTCAATTTAAAACCTAATTTTTACAGTTAAAGTCACATTTCTCACTGTGGCTTTGTAATATTTTGAAGGTGATTGCCTGATTTAATCCTCTCTGTACTTTTTGACTCAGAATTAGCTCGTGCATTTTTAGCTGTAGTACAGTCAATGAGGGAATGATTTCCATATTGTACATATTCTAGAATTTCTGTAGAAAAATTAGATGAAAAGGCAAACTAATTTTGTTACAGTCATCTCAAGAAAATAGATCCAGCACTTGGGAGGCAAAGACAGGCAAATTTCTGAGTTCCAGGTCAGCCTGATCTACAAAGCGAGTTCCAGGACAGCCCGAGCTCTTATACCCTGTCTCAAAAAAACCATAAATAAATAAATAAATAGTGTTTCAAAATTTCCGCATCACACAGTTACAGCTTCTGGGTGTTGTGACCATGGAAATGTGAACATGAAATGTTATTCTTTACACATTGCTTCCACTTTTCTGGTTGACATAATAACTGTAAACTTTACCCCCTCTTTTCGTACCTACACAAGGCTTGGAACTTGGTTGGGTTGATATTTTGGGCCAAGAGCTCCAGGGGCCAAGGACTGTATTTCATTACATTCACCACTATAATTGATGTCCATTAAATCGATGAATGAATGAAAGATATTGTACTGTAATTCTTAGAATTGAGAGTTGCCTTGTGCCTGCTTTCCTCTGTTCTTAATCAACTTGTATCAGAAGACTTCTTGCAATATCCCTGCAGATCCAGAAATTAAGACCCACACAGCTGTGATTTGCCCATGAGTGCCCAGCTGCTAAAAGTTCTATAAATATTTTCAACTTTTCTTTTTAGGGCACAGTCATTAAAGGGGGTGCCATGTATGTCAGTAAAGGAGGGTGCAAATGAATGTGATATGAAGAAAAGAAAAATGTTAAATTTGATCATCCCATTCAGGTTTTAAGTTAGCTTTACAATTGCTGCCTAAGAAATAGACAATAAAATGGGTGACTCTCTTATTCTTGGGAGATGAAAATATGATTTCAGTTTTATTAACTGAGGTTGCAATGTTGAGATGATGCCAGCTTCCCTGCTGGGCAACCTGCCGACATTTCACCTAGGCATCGAGTTTCCTGTTCCTCTGTCTGTGACCTTCCTGCTCTTGCCACTTTGCCAAAGGCTTGATCTCCCTCAGCTGTGTGAGAATCTGCCCTTTGTTGTACTTGAGCCGAGAATGATTCCAACATTTCAATTGCTTTTTTCCCGGTGAGCTGGAGAGACAGAGTGTAAAGCTGTGTGACAGCTGTTGGACTCTCCAGCGGGAAGATAAGGACTTTCCTAAAGCTCCGCACCTTTGAAGTCAGCGGCTTCACTCTAGGTTGCTGTCTTTGAAGTTGTAGTCAGACCTGCTGCTCTCCTTAGAGGTGTAGTGGGATAGTCCACGGTCACATTGACATGGGACATCCTTTTGTGAGTAAATTAGAAAACTTTTTCAAGACTCTGGAGCCTGGATTGCATTGGTCAGTTATTTAATGCCATATAGCAAAATGCCTCAAGACTTAGTGGGGTATGTGGTATTGTTACGATTGCTTACAAGTCTGCAGGTCATCCGGCAGTGGTTCTGCTCTGTGAGAGTTGGCTGATCTTGGCTGAATTTCCTCACGTATCTATAGTTAGCTTCAAGGTCAGCTAATGCTGGCAGATCAGGGCTAAATGGCCTCCGTTATATCTTTTCAGTTAGCCAGTTTGGGGGGTAGACTGATAAGATAGGGATGGTTGACTTGTAGGAGTAGGGATAGAAGCATGAAAGCACTTCATCGGACCACTTAAGTCATATGGCCAGTCCAGTTTCAAAAGGTGGCAGCTGGACTCTCTCTCTCTCTGTATGGGAGAAACTACCAAGTAAAATGACAAGGCAGCGGATTTAGAGAGGGTGGGACCATTAGATAGGTTTTTCCCAGGATGACAGAGTAGGTGATGTAGCAGGCTATGGGTCATTGGGAATGAATGCATGGGTGTGTGTTTTCAGAGTTGTAGAGTATAGAAACACATGTCTGATGGAAAAGATGTATAAGACAGGTCCTGAGTAGTCATCCATGATCATCTAGTCCCTTTGTAACCATCACCTCTCGTTGGGGCTGTTATGAAGAATGCCAGCCTGCTTTATCCACTTCACAAGTGTAATGAACTACTTACCACTGCTTTCTCAGAGCCAGTACCAGGTAGGAAATGTCTATTTTTCCCCAGAGTGAGACCAGAATGGATGTGGTATAGTGCTTACTAATGCTCATTTGTTTTTTATTGTTTGTATTCAAATCCAAAAAATGAATAGTGCTTATTCAGTCCAATTGTTAAGCTATTATGTTGTTTTTAGCACTGTTCTAGCCTTTAAATTGAAATACTATGATTTTTAAAAACTGTGAGTAATCCTTCCTGCCAGTACAAATGCAAACCACCGAATGACTGCAATCATCAGTAGAGTATGTCTTTTGTGTATTCACCTCACACTTGACATTCTCGTAGTCACTTTTCTTCCATTTTTAGTTCAAATTATCCTTTTGATAACGTTCAAGGGTCTAAATGATGATTAATACTTCCTGGTCCTACATGTCTATCCTCAAGTTCTAGCCTTACCCAGCTCCCATCTGGCTCAAATGGCTCCAGATACATCATCCTTCTTAGTGAGCCTTGAAACACAGGTAGGTGCACCCTACATTAGGGCTATTGCACAAGCCGTTTCCTCTGCCTAGCGAACTTTCTTTTCATATGTTACATTAATGCCCCTATCTCCTTTTCTTATTTGGTCAGTTAACAAGACCATACTTACTTCCTTATTTATTATAGCACACTACAACCCTTTCACTCCAATACTCCAAGCTGGTTTTCGTGCCACATAGTGTATATTTTCTTAACAGTAATGCAGTCTGGCATGCTACATGATTTACTCAGTTATATAAACCGCACATTGTCTGATCCACCCCCTTCATGTGGAAAGTCTCTAATACCATATCTGGATTGATGACTCACCGGAAGAGCTCAGAAAAGCCAGCATGTGGTCATAACTACTGCTATGATTCTCTTATATTGAGGAGATAGAAGGCAGAATGGATAAAGGCAAAACAAAAGTAGAGGGAGTGAAGCCTAAGGGAAACCAGGTACAGGCTTCCCAGAGTCTTCTCCCAGTGATGTATAGTGACAACACCACTAGGGAAGCTCACTGGCACTCAGTGCCTGCAGATCTTATTCAAGGCTGTTTTAAGTAAAGACCCTCTTCCCATCATATACCTAAACTCCAGTTTCCCCAAATAAAAACAAGTGTTGAACATATGCCACATTGTTTATGCCAACAGCTGAGGCACAGAGAGACTTTCTTACCAGTCCTTGGAATGGTTGGCCCCCGCATGCAGGTTTTCGAATTCCAACCAAAGACCAACTTTCTAAGCGAGTTTTTTTTTTTTTTTTTTTTTTTTTTTTAACGAAAAATAGCTGCTAGGATTACTCCATTAACCATTTTATCTGCGCCATGCAAAGGTATAAACTTTTGGAGCACAGAAATCTCTTTTTTCTACCATGGTATATCCCTGAGAACCGTGCCTAGTGTGTAATGGGTGATGGCTAAGTCCTGGTTGAGGAAATGAATGAAATGCAGCCTTTAGTAAATTCTCTGAGGTAGAAATATCATACAAAGGATGAAAGATTCCCTAACTTACTTCCACAGGGAACTGGAATTGTCAGAAGTCTCTTCTCACACCCAAGCAGTTCCCTGTCTAGGGAGCCTAACACTAGCCAGTCTCCACACTGGAATCGGATTTTCTGATGCTTTCACGTGGAAGCATAGCTTTTCAATGGATTTTCAAATGCGTATCATGGAGTCGCTCAGCAAATGAATTGGAGAAGGCTCTGCAAAAATTCATTTGCGCAGGAGCAATATGACGAGAGTAACCTAGTTATCTCTTTCCTGAGGCACTATGTCTCTTGGTATGGTTTTTTCCCTCTCTTTACCACATTTTTTGTTTTGCCATAATTCGTGCCTGGAAAAGAGTAAAGTGTTATATTATCTTGAAACATCTCTGAAACTAGTTGGGACTAAGAGTGTCCTAGGTGCGCCTTTGACTTTTCCTGGGGCTGCTTGTGCCACTCATGTCAAACATTGCTTTTTTTAAATGTTTGTTCTTGTAGGCAAAGTGCCATGCCAAGGATTTCCCTTCCATATAAAGTACATTTCCTTCTTTCTTCTCTGAGTGCTAATCCCAAACCATTTTTCATTGTGACAATGTAAGCTCTTCAGTTTACCTATTATCCATGTGTTTTTAGGTAAAAAGCTCATTTTTCATTTCCTGAACTTGCGCAGTAATAGCTAATTTCAAAGTTACTTGTGTCAAGATTTTAGCCCATCTGGAAAGTCTGTTTCACCATAAATTTGCTTGTCACATTCTGAAGTTTTAATGGATGGGGTGAGTCACTTGTTTAAATTCGACAAAGAGCATCCTATCCAGGCTTTGTGTTTCTGCTTAAGATTGGTCACAGCTCGAAAACTACTCAATTGAATTCATCAGCAGAAAATAATGAGTGGCTTCTAAAATGAGTGCCACACTATCATGTTAGAATATAAATCTTACACTTGTCATTAAAATTAAGTTTTAATATTATTGCAGTAATATATTGAAATATTAATGCAACTATAATATGTTACATTTGAATCTTAGTAACAATTCTAACTAATGTTATTTTTGTTCAGGGAGAATATTTTTTGTAAATTGAAGGGTAACTATGAATCTTTTGGGAGGTTATTAAAAAATAATTTCACTACAAAAATCCATAATATGAAGATGAATTGTTTCTGGTTGTGATATGGTGAATTCTAGAAGAGAAACTGTCAAAGAGCATTCACCAGCAACTTACACAAATTTCTTGGCTTTGAGAGAAATGTTTTAAATACAGGTGTTTAGTTGTTTTGATGAGCTTGGCTTAGCACTTCCAGAAACATTAAATATAAAGCTTACATGGAACAAAACAGTGGAGATGAGCTAGATATAGTGATTCAGACTTGCAATACCAAATGCCAGCATTTGGAAGGAGGGAGCAGGAGGTTCAGGATTTCAAGGCCAACCTGAGGTACAAAGTGAAAGCCAGCTTGAGCTATAAGAGACCTTACCTAAAAAATAGCCCCCCAAATGGAATCACATATCAAAGTATTGTCAGCTAGACCTCTTTACTATGGTGATTTTTCTAAGAGGTGTTTGAAATAGATACAGTAAACTAATAGGAGAACATAGAAGTAAACTCCAGGTGTTTGTATTTTAGGTCACTGTAACTACTCTGGTCCATTTTTATATTGTAAGGCACTGGCTTCCACTTTCCAGCAGGCATCCAAGTCACCCACAGGACTTCTTAATACAGACCGCTGGGCTCTATACTAGAGTTTCTATTTCCAAATGTCTAGGATAGAGCCAGAGAATTTGCATTTCTGTAAATTTTCCAGACAATAGGCAGATGGTGTTTAGTCAGAGAACATGGTAGGAACCATTGGTTTAGAAAAATGCAGAGAGGACAGCAAGTAGATAGAATTGGCTGTGGAATTTCTTATAGGTTAAGAGAAAATGGTGGGTGGGTGGGTGGGTGGGTGGATGGATGGATGGATGGATGGATGGATGGCATGAGCAAGTCCTGGACACCTCAGTACTCAGAGAATGGGATTCTATTGGTACATTTGGTTTGCTTAACTCTACTACTAGAGTGGTTGCCTTACAAATTTCATTGTTAGATTCATTTATTTTATGTGTGCAAATGTTGTGTCTGAATGTGTGTATGTGTACCACATATATACACAAGGCCAACAGAGGTCAGAAGAGGGCACCAGATCCTCTAGAAATAAACTTATGGGCAGTTGTGAGTCACCATGTGGGTGCTGGAGATCAAGCCCAGGTCCTCTGGAAACAAGTGTTCTACACCACTGAGCTACAAAACTACTTAGATGTTTTTAGGTCATCCTCCATCAAGGAAATCATTGAGTAAAGGAGATTTTGACAAATTCACATCAATTAGAAGCAAATCCATAACTAAGGAATTCATTGTGATATAAAGCAATGGGTGATTGTAAATACTTCTTTAGAACCCAAAATCTTCACCAGGAGGTTTTGAAATTCTTTTTCCATTTTGAATATTCACATTAGCATACAAAAAGGGAACCAAAAAGATGACTGAAAAGAAGAAAAGTGGGCAGTTGAGTTGACACAGAAAATTGCACTTAAAATAAGAATATAATTGTCCCAAATTGTGTTTGTCAGTAACACTTAACAAATTAGTTACCAGAAACATGCTTCTAGTTTTCTTGGATGCTGCAGAATGGGAAAATTTCCCAATACGATTAAATTTGAAAACCAAATTCTTCTAGTGGAGTGTGTAAGTAGCATGTTGCATATTGCTGTGACAAAACGCCATGCCCAAAATCAACTTGGGAAGAAAATGATTTGTTTCATCTTACAATTTGTTAGTCCATCATCTAGGGACATCAGAACAGAAGCTTAAGGCAGGAGCTGATGCAAGGCCATGGAACAGGGCTGTTTACTGGCTTCTTCTCCATGGCTTTTTGGCACCCACAGTGAGCTGGTCCCTCCCATATCAAACATCAATCAGGAAAATGCTCTACATGCTTGACCATGGGCATTCTGCGAGGGCATTTTCTCAATTGTCGTTTCCTATTCCCAAATGACTCTAGCTTGTGTCAAGTTGACACAAAACTAGCCAGCACCAGTGAAATAGGATCCAAAGCTAAAATGGCAACAACTGTGTTAGAGTTCTTTGTTCCTGTGGCAAAATACCGGAAAAGCAGTTCAATGCAGAAAGGGTGTTATTTAACTCACAGTTTCAGAAAATTCCTTTCATAGTTGCTTAACTGTATCACTTCAGGGCCTGTAAATGGAGCATTATGGTGATAGGAACAGGTATATGCTGGAATAAAGAAGGCACTTCATGGCAGCCTGGAAGCAGATGTGTGTGTGTGAGCACACACACATGCACAAAGGCCTGAGATAAGATATAACCTTCAAAGGCACCCCCAAAAAAACCTTTCTTCTAATAGATTCTACTTTCTAATGTTTCCACCACTTCTCAGTAGTAAGAGAAGAGATTTCAATTAGGAGTCACTCAGTGAATGAATCCATTGATTAGATCAGAGAAATTATGATTCAAGCACTCCTTAAAAGTCAATCTGCTGTCAAGCAAACATTATAGATGTAAAACTTTAGGATGGGATGAACACTTCATATCTAAAATATAGCAACATTCATCCCCTCCACCTCTATCCAAGAAACTTTCATCTGCTAAAAGTAGACTCATATTTTCTTTGCTGTTCTTTCTGTGTTTAATTATTAATGTTAAAATTTAATTACAGCATTTATCCTTTTCCTCCTTCCAAACTCTTTCATATATTCCAATACCTCCCTGTTCTCCTTAAAATTCATGGCCATCATTTTTATTGTTATTTGCATGCATATATGCACATATATGTTTGTATATTTCTAAAATATGACCTATCAGTCCATCTAGTGTTACCTAAAGGTATGTTTTCAGGGCTGTTTGGCACTAATCAACCAGTTGGTGTGCTACACTTCCATGGGAAAGGCCACATCTCCTGCTCTCGGATTGCCTCACTTATTTATAGTTCTTTGTGAGGGGCTGAGACCTCTGGGGCTTCTGTTTGTCCAGTTTGGCATGTTCATTGGTTAGACCTGTATTTTCACTCATAATTCATAACTATGGGGGGAGAGAAGAGGAACTAGAGAAAGGAACAAAAACTGCAGAGATGGATTCTAGGACATGAGAAAACACTGATGAGATTCTCTTAACAGCTGCAAAGGACAAAGAAATTGCAAAATGGGGGAGGGATTTGCAGAAATGTTATTGTGAAGTGCTAATGGATTTCTATTATTGTACACTGAAAGACAAGTAAAAAAGGGAACTTCTTTTTTGATTATCTGTGGCTGTTACGGAGACATTACTCCAAGATTGGACCAGGTGGGTTCTTAGAATTATTAAGTTTACCTAAAGTACCTAATGCTCCGTCTCCACTGTAATAAAATTTGTTTTTCAGAGAGAAGCATGGGAAGCCATAGAAAATTAAGTTTCTAAGGAAACCAGGATAGATGGGATAAGAGCAACATTATCAGTTAGCATATACTTATAGTCACCTGAAAGCTCTTGCTATTGGTGACATAGGAAATTCTCTCCGTTGTTACAGTAGAATGAGGGAGAGAAGTAAAAGGATAGAAATACAGGATAGAACTCGACATTAAAACCTTCATAAAATAAGAAAATACACCCCGTTTTAAAGGTTTGATAAAACCTTTGAGTCTGATTTCTAGTCCTTGGAAACCAAGTATATTTGTTATCTACAGCTGTTTTTAAAAAATGACCCCAAAATTTAACAGTCCAAAATAACAACTATTTTTTAATTGGCTCAAAAGTTTACAGTGTGGGTAGGATTCAGCAGGTTGGCTTGCCTCTTCGTTGTCTGTTTTGAGCCAGGTGAAACAAAAGAAGTTGTTAGCATTAACCTGTTACGTTTCCAACCAGCCATGGCTTCTCTCAGCACATTAAGAAATTCACCTTGAGCAGCTGAGGAGAGGGAGCCTGAAATGGCCCTATCCTATAGCCATACTGATGAATATCTTGCATATCACCATAGAACCTTCATATGGCAATGGATGGAGATAGAGACTGAGACCCACATTGGAGTGCTGGACTGAGCTCCCAAGGCCAAAATGAGGAGCAGAAGGAGGGAGAACATGAGCAAGGAAGTCAGGACTGTGAGGGGTGCACCCACCCATTGAGATGCTGGGGCTGATCTAATGGGAGCTCACCAAGGCCAGCTGGACTGGGACTGATGGAGCATGTGATCAAACCGGACTCTCTGAACGTGGCTGACAAGGAGGGTTGACTGAGAAGCCAAGGACAATGGCACTGGGTTTTGATCCTACTGCATGTACTGGCTTTGTGGGAGCCTAGTCTGTTTAGATGCTCACCTTCCTACCCTGGATGGAGCAGGGAGGACTTTGGACTTCCCACTGGGCAGGGAACCCTGACTGCTCTTTGAACTGGAGAGGGAGGGGAATTGGGGGGAGGGGGAGGGAAATGGGAGGTGGGGAGGAGGCGGAAATTTTTAATAATAAAAAATAAAATAAAATAAAATAAAAAAAGGAAAAGAAAAAAAAAAGAAATTCACCAAGTTTAGAACTTTTCCTATATGTAGTAGTTATGTGTCCATGTATATATGTATGTGTGTATGTATGCATGTGTACACTCTCATCCCCCACTCCCACTCCCACATTCCTTATCTTATTTTTTCTTACCAGAAAGTACACTCTGGAATAAGGACTTGAGAACAGTTTATTCAAAATGTGATTCCAGCATGAACACCAAGGGAGTGTGTGATCATACACAAGGCGTTGCTGTGGAAAACTGGGACTTAGCTCCATGGAAATGTTCAACAGATAATGTAGAATGCCCACCTACATCAATAAATGATCAAGACAATGCCAGCTAGACCTCTCTGCAGGCCAGCCTGATGGCTTATTCTTCAATTGAGGTTTCCTTTTACAAGGTGACTCTAGGTTGTATCAAGTTCACAACAAAAACTTACCAAGACAGTCCTGAAATTTCACTATCACTGCTCTGGATGGATTGGCAGGGAAATAGATATCAGATGGTATCAAGGCAAGATCAGTTGTACCTGTTTTCTCCAGAATGTTTGATAGTACTTCTCTGTCGGAGTTCTCTAGATAGTCGAGAATCTCTTCTTGTTTTAAATATCCAATGTCAAAAGGTAAAAATTGGTGTGCTATTCATTCATAACTCTGAGTGGTACTGCATTGTTCAGAGGACAGTTGCGGAAATGATTGTGTGATAACGTGTTGTGTCATCAGATAGCCAGGTAGATAGTAAAGGTTTATTCCTGGCATCACAGAGGGTCTCCTCCTGGTAGTTGCTGAGTATATGAGAAGGTTAAGAGGGCCATTTCCCTGCAGTTGTGGGGCTCGCTGTAAAGTTCATCAGAGACCAAGGAATGGCGATAAGATAGTAAAAGCAGCAGTAAGGCATTTGTAAAGAGCATTGAAGTGCTTGACCCCTGCGTGTTTGGGCCTACTAGACTGTACCTCCTGTGACATTCTACACTTGTCACTTGGTACTCCCGAATGTTTTTCTGACTTCAGGTGACCGTCCCATTTTCAGTGGATGTGATGCTTCTAATCAATTAGAAGTTGGAAACCAGATATCTTGACTTCCTGGACGATGGTTCTCTCAGAAAGGCCTTCTCCATCTACGCAACCTCAACACAACCTCAGCCCTCCTCATGCTGCTCCTCTCTGTGGCACTTGTTTGCCTGACATGGTACATGTAGTTGTTTCTGTTCTATAGTCTGTTTTCTACAGTTCAATATTCTATAGTCTATTTTCTACACTATAGTGCAAGAGTCCGGAAGGCAGGGGTTCTGTTGATTTTAGGTAGTCTGTGTCCTACAAGTAGAACAATGCCTGTCTCAGGGTAAGCTCTTAAGATTTATGGAATGAGTGATAATAGTAGCAAATAAGAGGCTGGAGAGACTCAGGGGTTCATTCCTATCACCTAATGGCAGCTTGCAACTGTCTGTAACGTCATTCTCAGGGAATCCAGTTCCCTCTTCTAGGCTTTATAGGCACCCAGCCCTCATGTGGCACACAGGTGTACATGCAGGCAAAACGCTTACATACATACAAATAAAGGAATCTTTAAAAAATAGAAAATACATTTCCTTTTTATTGCTGTATATCTTACATGTAATAAAGCACACATATCTTAACAGTTTGATGTACTGAATATTGTGCTATGTGCATACATTGTAACTTCCCCCCACTCTGCAAGCTCCTTCATATACTTCCAGTTCTGGATCTCCCCCAAAAGATAGCCATTCATCCCAACTTCACTGATCATTGATTTATTTTTCTGATTTGAATTTCATATAAATTGATTTGTGTTTCTCTTGCTTTTGTGTTTCAGGCTTATCAATATTGTATTAGTGAAGTTCATCATGCTCTGTACTGGAGCAGCTCATGTCCTTTTACTCCCTGTGATTTTCACTGGGTAAATAATACATTTTTTTATTTAGTTTCTTTAGTTCATTCTACTGATATGCAGGCTGTATTCAGGCTTTGCTGTTATGGAAAGTGAATTTTGAGATAGATTTGATGGCAACCCTATTGGGTGGTGTTTTTCAATACTTCATTTCTACAGCTGCCTCTTATCTTCTTATACCATTTTTATTTGTACTTGGCCCTGATGTCTGTCCAAAACTAAATCAAATTTATAAAACTCCCATGCACTGATGGGAGGGAAATCTCCCATTCCTGTGGTTCATCTCAGAACATAAATGCACAGTGCTCGTTTGCTTTCCCATCGGAAACCCTTTTCCTCAACCCCTGTTTTGTCCTTGGTTCTTGTTTGCTTTATGCTAACGTCTTTCATTTAGTCACTAAGTGAAAAGTAGTCACTTAGTCACTTACCCACTAAGTCTTAGTGGATGCATCTTCAGGGTTAATGTGTTTTAGAGCCACAGTTCTCAATCGTGGCTGCACATTATAATCGCTTGGGGAACTTTAAAAAAATTCTCATACCTAGGCTTCACTCTGAAACATTTAAATAAGCACTCGGGGGTGAGACTCTGTTACTAGAATTTTTGACAAGCTCTCCAGCAGTTCTAATGGGTAGGCAAATTTGAGAGCCTTTGCATGACATAGATTATCCTAGGAAATAGTACAGACATGTAGGATTCCACTCGCCTCTCAACCCATCAGGCAAAATCAATTTGTTTCCACATAGCTTGCCAGATGGGACTCTTTTCAGTGCTGTCAGCTTTATAAATCTCAGACAGTAATTTATATGAGATCTGTATTAAAATGGAGAAGTTAAAGAATGTGACTTTTTATTCCAACATATTAGTCATTTTGTGATGTCTAGAGCAGCATTAAAGTGTGACTCTAGGCTGTTGGCAGGGAAGCCTTGACTGTCTCAATGGTGCTTAGGAGAATGCTGTGGCTTTTTCTTTTTCCAATGAGGACCACATGTAAGCAGAATTAGATCCAAGTTACAAATACTGTAAGGTAAGAATCCATTGTTGGGGTTTTTTTGAGATATGATCTCCACTATTTAGCCCAGGCTGGCCTCACCATTATTATCTCCTTGCAAGAGTGCTTACATTACAGTCATGTATTGTTGTGGCTTTCTTTTCTTTATTTCTTTCATCCTTTCTTACTCATTTTTATTAGTTCTTTGAGAATTTTGTACAATGTCTTTTGATCACATTCACCTCACTCCCTTCTCCCAATTCCTTCTAGATCCATTCTTTTCTTCTCCCACTCAACTTTGTGTAGCCCCCTTTAAAAAAATCATCTTCCTGACAGCACTCAACTATATTCTGTCTACTGCAACCCAGTATTTCCCTCTTTGTTCTGAAAACACGGTTTTGTGTATTTGGATGCTAACCTTCAACTTCTAATCTCTCTCTCTCTCTCTCTCTCTCTCTCTCTCTCTCTCTCTCTCTCTCTCTCTCCCACACTGGATTATAGGCTTAAGATAGCACACCAAATTTTACTCTGTACTTTTGCTTTTGATATTTATTCTCTGCATTTACACCTCAAATCAATCCTCACTATAACAACTGTAGTCTATTGAGTGGTTATACCCCTGTTCTAAGCTTTGTATGTGTATTAATACAAATACACATTTCATTTATGCTGTGGGACAATGGTCTTTTATCCTGTCACTTGTATTATTTTTAATAAAATGCTGATTGGCCAGTAGCTAGGCAGGAAATGTAGGTGGGTTGACAGCTACCAGGCAGGAAGTAGAGGCAGGGCAATGAGAATTCTGGGAAGAGGGAAGTTTCAGTCTGTAGTAGTCACCTAGACACAGAGGAAGCCAGACACAGAGCAATCAAGATGTGACTGTCTTACCAAAAAAGGTACCAAGCCGTGTGGCTAACACAGACAAGAATTATGGGCTAATATAAGTTATGAGTTAATAAGACGCCTGAGATGATAGGCCAATCAGTTAATAATTAATGTAGACCTCTGTGATTTCTTTGGAACTTAATGACCGTGGGAACCAGGTAGGACAGAAACCTCAGTCTACACATTTACTTCTCTCAATAACCCTTTACATTGAGTTTTATCATCCCCATTTTGTAGGATTAAAAAAATCCTAAGGCAAGTGCCATCCATGCCCGGGCCTCATAGAAGGTAAGTGTGAGGACTTAGATTCATACAGATTGACCTTAGAGCTTGTTTCCTTATGTGCATAAAAGTCACCTAGGGATCTTGTAGTAGTTCAGAATTTGGCTTAGTAAATTTGGGGTAGGATTCAATATCCTGCATTGCTAATGAGTACCTAGATATTGCTACTGCTGCTAATTCATGGACCATATTTTGAGCAATGAGGTTCTGGCCTTTGAGGTAATTTATATTATCCCCATTTTTAGGTGATACTGTGGGGCTCAACGAGGATAGTGTTTTCTCTATCTTCCTGTAGCAAATATACAATAAAGCTGTACTTGGGATCCCTGCTGTTGGGGCTCAAAAGTTACTACTTAACAACTGTGATTAGAGTCCTTGGAAATGACTATTAAATGACTAATTCAGCTGTCATTCAGAATTGGGGCCAATAGTCTACCACTGTATAGTCAAAAGTTGAAAGGAAATTAATAGAATTCAAGTAATATGTACCTTTCATTTTGACTTTTGTAACCTTAGAAATAATTCTAGTATCAGCCATTACCTTTGCCACAGTTTCTTCTCATGGTTTAAACAGGTTGTTTGACCCATGCTTTTAGCAAATAATCAAAAGGAAACAGCTTAGCAAGTTTTTATTGAGGGCATTACTCCATGGTCTTTTTATCACTGCATTTGCTTTTGAGAAAGTAGCACTTTTCTAGCATCCTGCTGATATATTTCTTGTTAAATTGTCTGAATGGCAATACTAGCAGATGTTGGTGGAGACTGCTTGTTCATTCCTGGCTGCCCAGATCACAAAAGAATCACTTAGGAACTATATTATTTGCAATATTGTTTGGCCAATAGCTTAAGCATATTTTTAGCTAGCTCTTATCCTGAACTAACCCATCTCCATTAATCTGTGTATCACCATGTGACTGTGGCTTACCTGCAAGGTTCCAGCGTGTCTGTCTCTAGTGGAGGCTAAGTGGCTTCTCTCAGACTCTGCCTACTCTCTCCTCCTCTATCTTCTTGGAACTCTCTCCTTGCCTTATTCTGCTAAGTCTCGGGCTAAAACAGATGTATTCTTTAACCAATAAAAGCAACACAGAGACAGAAGGACTTCCCAAACCAAGCAGATATAGAAGCAATATTTGTTCACAATATTTTTTTTGAGATTTGAGATTTTGTCACTGGCAAAGGGATTATTTTCCATTACAGAGTGAAAGCAAGTATTTCCATTAGTAGCCTAGACTCACACTCATTATGTTTATGTGATGTATGTAGTTTAGGTCTCACCCCCACATTGTGTCCTCAGGTCACAAATTTCCCTCCTGAGGGGCCTTCCATGAACAAGACCCATCAAAATAAGAATCAAATTTCATGTTCCTTACAAGAGTTCAATCATTAATGTTCCAGGAAGACCTCTTCTGTACTAACTCCCACCATTCTGAATAATGTTTTGCAACCAAATAATACAAATACATGACAAAGAGCCTTTGCCTGGAAGGAAATATATTTACTTATTTATTTTAAGAAGCACTTCTTGACTAAGAAAGGTTGAAGGAATGAAGTGTATAATATAAACTATGTGACCCATAAAATTGTGTGACACCATTCAACAGAAATCAAGGGTAAAATCCTCAGGTCTCTGTGTAAATGTCAGTGAAGTACTGGTCTATTTTACTTATCAATGCTAGAATAATAACCCCAATCTGCATATTGGTATCTGTACTCACTTGCACACTCGCTCACTCAGCTACTTGCTAAAGGATTTGTTTGTATGTGTGGCAGTGATGGTGGAACTTAGGACCTCATATATACTAAGCCTAAGTTCTGCCACTGAGATGTATGCCTTAAACCTTCTGAATAGTAAGAAGGGTGGTGTGTGTGTGTGTGTGTGTGTGTGCGCGCGCGCGCGCGCGCGTGTGGGTGTCACTGGGCTAGACAATCTTGATCATAGAAGGGGAAAGAAGTTTGCGAGCTTTGCTTTCTCATATGCAGTTCTGTTGTCAGGTAGGAGGAGTGATCCCATTTCCCCCAGAAATGGAAACCAACTGCAGAGAAGCCCCATTCAGCACTCTGTGTGCTCAGACTCTTGCCTGCACCATCCTCTCTTCTTCCTTTTTCTCCATCTAACAAAAACTCCACTCATTTCTTCTCTTTGGAGAATTTTTCCTTCCTTATTTCAAACCCCCATCCTCATAGACACATGCTAGCAATTGATCACTCCTGACTAAAATGATTTTCCCTCTTAATGTTCTATAAGACTCTCCCAGGGAGAGTTCTGAGGCACACATGTGAAGAAATAAAACGAGGAAATCCCTAGGGATGCAGGTAAGCAGCCTCATGTGAGATGGCTTGGGATTTTCAGATGTGTCTGCCATGTCCAGAGTGCTCAGCATTCTTGACCTCTTGAGCAGTTATATGAACTGTGCCTTCATAAGACCCAACTGACTTCTGGGGCAAACTAAAGAGCATAGAAGTCTAGTAAAAGAATGTGCAAGCAAGGAAAAGGTAGTTTTTATGTTCTGGGTGTGGGACCTGAAAAGACAGTTGGCAGCACTTGGCTCCTATCTGATGGAATCCTTCCCAAATCAGTGAATTCCAAATATTGACTTCTCATCAGGTCTGAGGAAATAGAGACCATTCCCTTGTCCATGTGGTTTTACATTCCGGGACAGTTTGCTGACAAGTTCCAAAGACTTAAAATTCAAGCCTGAATTTGCACACCTCTTCAATACAAAACTCTCCCTATACCATATACTTCTTAATAGTTGATGTCCACTTCTAGAGTCAGGAATTCCTGCACTCTTATGGCTTTCTTACTTCCCAAAGCTGTGGAGAACTTAAAAATATGGTCAGTACTATAGTATTAACCATGATGAGATCATGGCCATAGACAGATGATTCAGCTACTTTCTTCAATCATTTCAATCTGGAGATAAGAGATGCTTTTACTGAGTGATAAGATATTGTCTCCAGGGGCTGGAGAAATGGATCAGCAGTTAAGTAAGAGTGCTAGGTGCTCTTCCAGAGGACCTGGGGTTCAATTCCTAGCACCCACAACCTGTTCCAGGAGATCTGAAGTCCTCTTCTGGTCTCTGGGGGCACCAGACACACATGCAGACAGAACATCCATAAATATAAAAATAGAATAAAATTAAAAACTTGAAGGATACTGTATCCAGAATAATTTTCCAGTTTCTCTTTCATAACAGACTCCTGAAATAACACAAAAGGCTGGGGAAATGTGTACACCTTTCTATACAGATCTCTGCAAACCACAGCCTTGCTTTCAACGTTGATAGCCTGCTTGTCTAATTTACATCCAGTTAAGACCCCCTAATTCAAAATCTCATTTTTCGCACATTATGTCAATCTGGTTTGGGATCTCTGAAGAACAAGCCCCCATGTCTTCCTGCCGTTATTTGAGTCCTTGGGAACCCTGTACTATTTGAGTGTCCCATTATTCATGCCTTGACGTTGTGCTCCATCTCAGCTATCTTTTCAGACAGCACAGAACTTGACCCGGCAGCTGCAAAACACATAGATAGTCTTGCTTGACATGTAACTTCGAGATGTTTTGCTGTTTCTGAAGGACACTGATTCTGTAAGCATTCCGGGCCTACAAGTATTATATTTCAGAAAACTCCTTACTAAAGAAAATTCTAGTTGAAGGTCACCTTTCTGATGGAAATAAGTGTTGGTGGATCAATGGCAACACATTATAAATACTTTCATGTTTACTGAATTAGAACATTAAAAGCAGCATTAAATAGAATATTGATAACATTTTGCCATCTTAAATTAATAATGTTATTTTTTTTCAATTTCCCTCAGCTCACTGGAGAATTGTGTCTTTCTTCCCTGTATTTCAGTTAAATGATTTGTTTTGTTGTGGCAAATATTAATGTATTAAATGATAACTGTGGGCTCTGTCTGACCCTTACATCTAAATGTCTTTTTGAGTTTATACCAGAAAATTAAACTTCTGACTTCAGGTGGTCTACCTTTCTGAGCCTCTGTACCCCCAAGGACATGAAGGCAGGCAGTGTAGGCTCAAGGTTTCGAAACCAATGTTATGACTCTGACTTATCTCAGCCCTGCTCTTTGCATTTCATAGCAGTGCCCTCTCAGGCCTGCTTCTGCAGTTTGGGCCAAACCACCATTCACAGTTCCGGTCACGTGCCTGTCAGAAGTCCTCTGAACATATTCCTTTTTCATCCTTCCCAAGACACCATTTCCTCCTTCGTTTAATCTAGTCCTCATCTATTTCATCCCCCCCTAATTCTCAATTCCTGTGTTTTTTTTTCTAAGAGTCCCCAAAGCACAAAATTACCATCCCAGCCTGGCATTTTCTGGAAGCCCAATTCTTATGAAGAAGACAAGATTTCAAATGTGTATACACGAGAATAACTTTAGTTGAGAAGCAATTTGGAGACTCATAATGGAGATTTTATGGTGCTTTTATGCTGACACTTTGGCTTGTTGCACAACCCACAGATCATTTATCTTAAGCAAGTTAGTTCCTTCTCTAGAATCAGTAGAGACTGTTTCCACCTTGCCATATACTATTAGTGGAGATTTTCCAAAAAAGAGGGACTTTCTGTTGCATGTTTTCTTTATAGCTTCTAGCCTACACAAAATTTTTAAAAAGCTTTATTTTATGTATGTGGGCTTTTTATTTCTTTTATTTTTGAGATTATAATTACATAATTTCCCCACCCTTTCTTCTCTTCAAATTCTATGTACCCCTCCTTGCTTTCCTTCAAATTCAGTTTCTTTTTTCATTTTTTTTGTTTTACACACACATACACACACACTTACACGCACACATATTCAGTCTGTTTAATGTTACTTATGTGTATGTTTTCAGGACTGACCATTTGATTTTCAATAACTATTTGATGTGCTCTTCCCTAGGAAAGACTATTTCTCCCTCCCTGCATTCATTCAGCTCATGTTTAGGCAGTCATGTTGATGAGATTTTAGAGGTACGTTTTCTGACCTTCCTAGGAGACACAATCTCACAGAAAATGGTTTGTTCCTCCCTCTCATATATTTGTTCCACCTCCTCTTCTGCAATGATCACTGAGCCTTAGGTACAGGAGCTGTGTTGTAGATAAATTCATTGGGACTGGGCTCCACAACTGCATGTTGATTGGTTATGGTTTTCTCTAATGGTCTCTGTCTGTTACCAAGTGAAGTCTTTTTGATGAGGGGTTGAGAACTACACTTACCTGTGTGGTACAAGGCTAAATATTTAGGATGTACTTAAGGATTATGATGGCTTTAGTAAAGTGGAAGTTCTAGGTTCTCTTTCCAAGATCTATGACTTCACTAGCCCTGGGTAGTTGGCTAGGTTTCTGGTGCCAATTATAATCTCCCTCTTGTTGAGCAGATTATAGTCCAATTACAGAACTGTTTGTTACCACCAAAGTATGTAAGCCGCTACTAAACCCTTAGGCTTATTGTGTTATGCTAGTTGTTGTTGTGGTTCATGGGCATCATATCTCAGTAGGACTGTTGGTTTATTCACCATTTGGAAGCTTGCTTGGTGCCTCTTTTGGTATATATGAAAGTTAGTCCTCAGGGAGAAGGCATTAAGGTTAGTTTTCAGCTAAGGGTCATTGGCCCTGTGTCTGAAGTGTATAACTATTTCAGCAATAAGGACTTACCTTTCACCTCTGAGTGGCAACCAAGACAAATTACAATAGCCTTTAAGGTTTTGGGAGGCTCGCAGACAACCATAACTAATTTAATAGAGAGATTCTCAGCCTTGATGCCAGTTTATCCTATCCTGTCCTGTCCCCATTGTTTGTATGTATGTATGTATGTATGTATGTATGTATGTATGTATGTATGTATGTATCTATCTATCTATCTATCTATCTATCTATCTATCTATCTATCTATCTATCTTTGCTTATTTTAGTCTCATTTACCTATTTATTTAGCCTGAATCTTTCTGTTCCTTTTATTGAAAATAGATATTCTCACATAATCCATCACAATTACAATTTCCCTTCCCTCTACCCCTCCCATTTCTTCTCTGTTTCCCTTCCTATCCCAGTTCACCCCCTTTCTACCTTACATTAGAAAGCAAATGGGTTTCTAACATATAATAATAATATATGATAATTTAAAAAAACGAACACACCAGAATAAAAGAAAACAAACAGAAGGAAAAGAACCCAGCCCAAAGAATGGCAAAAGAAGCAGATTTAGACAGAGACCTGTTCTTTCAGACATTATGGAAAGAGAGAGACCTTGAAACACTTAAATGGGATGTGTCCGTCAAATCCCTTCTCTCAGAGCCCAGGGTACACCATATCGCAGAAGAGGAGATAAAAACAGTATGAGAGTCAGAGGGGATGGAGAACACCAAGGAGACAAGGTTCTCCAAATCAATGGGATCCACATACATATGAACTCCCCGAGACTGAGGCAACATGTGCAGGGCCTGGACAGGGTCTGCACCAGATGGAGTTCTAGAGCTGAAAGGAGAAGTGGACACAGGCTCCACCCCTAATTTAGAAGCTATATTCAATTGATAACTATTTGCAAATGAAAATTTAGTTATCTCCAAAAGAGTCTCACTGGGGAAACAAACTACTCGTAAGGGTAGGCTGCATGCCCAGCAGGAGATGCTAACAGAAAATGTACTCTATGACATATTTGGAGGTTCCTAGTCTCATAATGTTGTACCTAGGCTTTTTTCTTTTTAAAAATTTCTCTTTTTCATTTCATTTTATTAATTTTCTCTCTTTTTACCCTATAGATTCTTTAGGTATATATTATGGTCTCCAGTTTACTATTTTTATGGGATTCCTTGAAGCAGAATGCGTCAAATGGGGGGAATGCGAATCAAATAATACCATACTAGCTCCGAGTAGGGTACAAGGTTATTATTATTATTATTATTATTATTATTATTATTATTAAAAGGGAAACTCATGGATCACAATAAGTAAAACAGGAATGAGGTCCAACATCCAGGTGTGGCACAAAGGAGGAAGAAGAGGCCGAGTGGGCACTCCTGTGTGCTTTTTGGTAGCCAAAGGCCACATCCCACATGGTCCAGCCTCTCAAAGGCCATTGGCTGAAAGAGGTTCCCCATCACCTCCCCTTTTTGTCTAAATAACAGAGTTCCAAACCCAATACAAAACTGTATACAATAAGAATAGATATCAAGTATAAGAATTAGAATTACAAACAGTATTAACAATATTAAGCACTATGTCCTATTGGCAGTGTCCTTTACCTTACAGAAGCTTTTTAGTTTCAGGAGGTCCCATTTATTAATTGTTGCTCTCAGTGTCTGTGCTACTGGTGTTATATTCAGGAAGTCGTCTCCTGTGCCAATGAATTTAAAACTATTCCCCTCTTTCTCTTCTTTCAGGTTTAGTGTTTCTGGTATTATATTGAGGTCTTTGATCCATTTGGACTTGAGTTTTGTGTAGAGTGATGTTTATTTGCATTCTTCAACATGTAGCCATCTAGTTTGACCTGTACCATTTGTTGAAGTTGCTGTCTTTTTTTTCCCATGTTAATTTTCTGGCTGCTTTATCAAAAACCAGGTGTCCATAGGTGTGTGGACTTATTTTGGGGTCTTCAATTCTATTGAACAAAATGTATGTTTGTGCCAGTACAGTGTTAGTTTTATTAGTAGAGTTCTATAGTAAAATTTTGGTTGGTAATGGTGAAACTTCCAGAAGATCTTTAATAAATTAATAATTTATGATTGTTTTAGCTATCCTGTTTTTTTAATTTTTCTGTTTCTATATAAAGCTGAAAGTTGTCATTTCAAGATCTGTAAAGAATTGTGTTGGAATTTTGATGGGGATTGTACTGAATCTGTAGATTGCTTTTGATTAGAATGGAATTTTCTACTATGTTAATCCTACAAATCCATGAACATGGAAGACTCTTTCCATCTTCAGATATATTCTTCTTTCTTTAAAGAAAGAAACTCATGGGCTGGAGAGATGGCCTCAGAGGTTAAGAGCATTGCCTGCTCTTCCAAAGGTCCTGAGTTCAATTCCCAGCAACACCACATGTGGCTCACAACCATCTGTAATAAGGTTGGCACCCCCTCTCTGGCCTTCAGGCATACACACAGACAAATATTGTATGCATAATAAATAAATAAATAAGTATGAAAAAGAAAGAAAGAAACTCACTGATAATTTTTTTTCTTCAGTGTCTTAAAGTTTTTTATTACATAAGTCTTTCGCTTGCTTGGTTAGAGTTGCAACAAGATACTTCTATATATTTGAGGACTATTGTGAAGAGTGTTATTTCTCTGATTTTCTTTCTCAGACTGTGTTTATATACAAAAGGTGAGTAAGTGTTATATACAACAACTTTGCTGAAAGTGTTTTTCAGCTGTAGGAGTTTCCTGGTGGAATTTTTTTTTGGTCAGTTACATATACTACCATATCATTTAAGTAAAAATACTTTGACTTTCTCCCTTCATCTCTTCTCCTTTCCTCTCCTCTCCTCTTCTTTCTTCATTTCTCCTTTTCTCCCTTCATTCTTTTCATTTTTGTATCCCCTTGATCTCTTTCAGTTGTTTTACTGCTATAGCTAAGACTTCAAGTTCTATATTGGATAGATATGCAGAGAGTGGACAACTTTCACTTGTTACAGATTTTAGTGGAACTGCTCTAAATTTTTTCTTCATTTAAGTTGATGTTAGCTATGGGCTTGCTCTGAACTTCCTTTATTATGTTTAGGTATGTCCCTTGTATCCCTAATCTCTCCAGGGGTATTGGATTTTGCTAAAGGTTTCTGCTCTAAAGAGATGATCATTTTTTGTCTTTCAGACTATTTATATGGTGAATTAGATTTATCAATGCATGTTTATTGAATCATCCCTGCATCTCTGGGATGAAGCCTACATGGTCATGGTAGATCATCTTTTTGATGTATTTTTGAATTCTGTTTGCAAGTATTTTATTTGAAAAAAATTATTTATGTTTATAAGAGAAATGGGTCTGCAATTCTTTTTGTTGAATCTTTAAGTAGTTTGGGTATCAGAGTAACAATTTGGGTAAAATGATCCTTCTTTCTGTTTCTATTTTGATTGGAATAATTTTAGGAATATTGGCATAAACTCTCTTTGAAGACCATGTAGAATTTTGCAATAAAAACCATCTGACCCCAGGGATTTTTGTTTTGCTTAGAGTGCTTTTTATTGTTTGATACTATTTCAATGGGGTTATAGGTCTGTTCAAATTGCTTATTTGATCTGTTTTGTCATGAGTAGTACTTACTGAGAAAATTATCGACTTTTAGATTTACCAGTTTTGTGGAGAACAGGTTTTTAAAAGTGTATCCTTATAAATATCTGGATTTCCATGACATCTGTTGTTATGTCTTCCTATTCATCTCTAATTTTGTTAATTATATTAATATATTTTATTAATTATATTAATATATGGATATTCTCTCTTTGCCTTACACTTAATTTGCATAAGGATTTGTCAATAATATAATTTTTCACAAAGAACTCTATTTCATTGATTGTTTTAATTGTTTTTGTTTCTGGCTTATTAATTTTATCACTGAGATTGATTATTTCTTGCCTTTTACTCTTTTTGGGTGTGACTTCTTTTTGTTCTACTGCTTTCAAGTGTACTCTTAAGTTCCTAGTATGAAATCTCTCAATTTTTTAATGTAGGCACTTAGAGCTGTGAATTTGCTTCTTAGAACGGCCCTCATTGTGTCCCACAAGTTTAAGAATATTGTGTATTCCTTTTCATTCAGGTCTGGAAAGTCTTTAATTTCAATCTTGACCCATTTTCATACATAGTTAGTTTTTCAAGTTCTATAAGTTTGTAGGCTTTTTGTTGTTTCTGTTGATGTTTACTTCCAGCTTTAATCTTTGGGTGTTATTTCATTTCTCTAATCTATTGGAACTTGTTTTGTATGGATTTTGGAGAAAGTTCCATGAGGTACTGAAAAATATCTGTTTGGTCCATTTGGTTTATGATGTCAGTTAGCTTCAGCATTTTTCTGTTTAATTTTTGTCTACATGACCTACCTATTGGTATGAGTGGGGTATTAAAGTCACCTACTCTCAGTGTGTGCTGTGGGATAATTCTCATGTCAGTGTAAAGATTTGTCACTCATATTGGTTTAATAAAATGCTGATTGGCCAGTAGCCAGGTAGGAAGTATAGGCAGGGCAACCAGACTAGGAGAAATCTGGGAAGAGGAAAGGCTCCAATCATGCAGTCACAAACTAGATGCAGAGGAAACAAGATGGGAATGCCTCTCTGATAAAAGGTACCAAATCATGTGGTTAAACATAAATAAGAATTATGGGTTAATTTAATTTGTAGGAGCTAGTTAATAATAAACCTGAGCTAATAGGCCAAACAGTTTGTAATTAATATAACCCTCTGTGAGTTTCTTTGGAACTGAAAGGCTCAGGACCAAGTGGTACAGAAAACTTCCATCAAAATGTGAGCTTCAGCTGTAGTAGTTGTATCTTTTATGAACTTGGGTCCACCTATGTTTGGGGGCATAGATGTTAAGAATTACAATGTCCTCTTCGTGAATTTTGCCTTGATGAGTATGTAGTGTCCTTCCTCTATCTCTTCTGATTAGTTTTTGGTTTGAAGTCAATTTTGTCAAATATTAAAATAGAGATATCAGCTGGTGGATTTTTTGCCTTGATGAGTATGTAGTGTCCTCTATCTCTTCTAATAGTTTTGATTTGAACCAATTTTATCAGATATTAAATAGAGATACCAGCTTGCTTCTTAGGTCCACTTTCTTGAAATACCTTTTCCCAACCCCAGTACCTTGAGGTGAGTCTATCCTTGATATTAAGGTGTGGTTTTTGGGGGGGTTGTAGTACATGTGTAGCAGAAAGATGGATCCTGTTTTTTAAATCTATGCTTAGTCTGGTCTTTTAATTGGGGGGTGATGAGACCATTGATATTGAGAGATATTAATGACCAATGGTTGTTGATTCCTGTTATTTGGGGTTTTTTTGTTATTGATGGTGGCTGGTGGTAGTGTGGTGTGTGTGTGTGTGTGTGTGTGTGTGTGTGTGTGTGCACGTGTGTGCATGTGCTCAGTTCCCCTTATTTTGACTTTGCTGTCTGGCACTATTCATTTTCTGGGACTATTATTTGTCTGGGACTTTGTTTTGTTGTAATTGTAGGTAACCTCTTTAGTTGGAGTTTGACTTCTATATGACAAGATTTGGAGATACATATAGCTTAAATTTGGTTTTATCATGGAGTGTCTTATTTTCTCCATCTATTGTCATTCAAAGTTATACTGTGAATAGTAGTCTGCACTGACATCTGTGATCTCTTAGACTCTCTGGAGTACATTTATCCAGGTCCTTGTGGCTTTTAGAGTCTCCACTGAGAAGTCAGGTATAATTCTTATAGGTCTACATTTATATATTCCTTGGTCTTTTTCCCCTTGTAGTTTTTAATATTCTTTCTATGTTTGGTATATTTAGGGTTTTGAATATCATATGCCGAGGGAATTTTCTTTTCTGGTACAATCTATTTGGTGTTCTGTATGCTTCTCTTACCTGAATAAACATGTCCTTCTTTGGGTTAGGGACATTTTCTTCTATGATTTTATCAAAAATATTTTCTGGGCCTTTGAACTGCGATTCTCCTCTTTTAGTTATTTCTATTATTCTTAGATTTGGTCTTTTCATAGTGTCCCAGAATTGTTGGACATTTTGTGTCGGGACTTTTTTAGATTTAATATTTTCTTTGTCTGATGTATCCATTTTTTCAATCATATCTTCAACACCTGTGATTCCTTCTTCGATCTGTTACATTCTGTTGGTGCAGCTTGCCTTTGTGGACATTGTTCAAATTTCTAGATGTTTCATTTCCAGAATTTCTTCAGGTTTGGTTTCCTTTATTAATTCTATTTTTTTCTATTTTCTTGCACTGTTTGTATTTTTCTGGATTTATTTAAGGGATTTGTTCATTTCTTCCCACTGTTTGTTTCTGTTTTCCTAGATTTCCTAGATTAATTTTCTATTTAAGGAACTCTGTTATCTTCATAAGGTTGTTTTAAGTTTTTTTCTTGCGCTTCAGCTGTGTTCAGCTATATTCAGGGCCTGCTATGGTGGAGTTACTGAGTTCTAGTGGAGACATATTGTCCTGGCTCTTATTAGTTGCTCTTATGATTGTGTCTGGGCACCAGGGTTTGGGATGATTGTAATTCTAGGTGCTGATATCTGTTCTTGTCTTTGTTGGGTGGATGTTTTTTCCTTGATTTATATTGCCCTCCTTGGTTCTTATAAGGGCTGTGTTTTGCCTGATAGAGAATTCTTCTGGGATCCTGTTAGGTGTAATCACTGGGTGTTCCAGGTAAAACATATTTCTAGGTATTAGGACTTGACACTTATGAATGGGGATAGGCTATAAAAAGGAAGTTATTTGTTCTACATGTGGGAGGAAGCAGTGTGTTCCACCAGGATCTGCTTAGACCCTGGGAATGGGGACAGAGAATATAGATAGGCCACGACAGGTTGTCTGCTACAGAGCCGGGAATAAGACTGGTAGCTTGGATATGGAGGAGCAGAGGAAGAATGAAGATCTGAAGTTGGCCTATTTGCTCCTCTGGCAGGTTTGGCTACTGGGTTCCCGGGAACTGCCTGCTGGAGTTGGGGGCAGAGACAAAAGAATGAGTGGGGGGGAAAGATGTTGTAGGTAAAAATCTGTGTGATCCACTGGAGATGGAGGCAAGGAGGAAGGGGGAACTGCAGCAGGGTATCTGCTTCAGAGGTGGGGATGATACTGGGGGATTGGATTTGGAGGACTGGGGGGAGAAGTGAAGATCTGAAGTTAGCCTACCTACTTCCCTGGCACAAGTGGCCTGTAAGTTTGCAGAGAATGCCCAGTGGAGTTGGGGACCAGGATAGAGTATTCATGTTAGGGTGTTTGGTATATGGCCTTTGACTCTTGGAGGGAATATTGTCAACCCAGATATGAAATTTTTATTTTAGGTATATTTATACACAGAATCATGTATAGTGTAGGTATTTTATGTAGATAATTAATAATAAGATTTATTATGTATTTTTTCAGACCTCCTTATGGTTATTTTACCTTCTTTCTGCTTTGTATTTATTTCCCTTTCCCTGCCTAATTAGAGATCCCCCATTTGGCCTGTTCCCCTTTTCAGATTCCTTGTACTCTATTATTCCCCTCTTTATTGATCAGCAGTGGCCCCTTTTGACTTTCTTGGTTTCCGCAGTTACTCCAGGATATGTTTATGTATGTGCGTGTTTTGTCTGTATGTGTGCTGCACACCTACAGTACCCACAGATACCACAAGAGGGCATCAGGTCCCCTGGAATTGAAATTACAGATGGTAGCCACCAAGTGGGTTCTGGAAATCCATCTCAGGTCTTCTGGAAGAGCAGCCCAAACCACTCCGCCATCTCTCCATCACTGTGTAGCTCATCTCTAAAGACTCATACTGTTCTGAGAAGTCCAATAGGGTTTTTTTGTTGTTGTTGAGTGTTTGTTTCCCAAGTACCTATTCCCAAGAGCCTCCATGGCCTCTTCTCCCACTGCTGGGTTATCTGGTAAGCAGACTTCTGTAAACTAACACACTAGTTGTGTACTTCCTCATGCCTTCTAAGCCTGCTGCCGACTTGTATGAGTTTCTTCAGTCAACCTAAGCATAATATGCCATTTTACTGGTGTCTGTTTACTCAGTTTGCCAGTGGCCTACCAGCAGGCTTTTTCACCTGTTGCTTTGCCTACTTGGATACCCTTAATTTTAGGCACAGTTTATGTCACAAATCCTGTGTGAGGCCTCCTGTTTATGCCTTCTCCAACCACATAGACTATTTTTTGTACTGCATTAAGAATAAATTCTAATGTTCTAGCTGGGACTGGTCACACATGACTTTAATCCCAGCATTCAGGAGGCAAAGGCAGACAGATCTTCATGAGTCTGAGGCCAACCTGGTCTACGTAGAGAGTTCCAGACCAGCCAGAGCAACATAGTGAGAGACCTTGTCTCAAAAAGAAAAAAAAACTCTCATTTTGGCCCAGGCATGCTTATTGCTTCGATATTCCTAAGGCATCACGGTCATTTCCCATCAACTGGACTAGTACTTAGTACCTTTTAAGTATATAAAAGTTAAATAAACAACTTTTCTTTGTGTCTGTATGTCCCTGTGTGTCCGTGTCCCCGGGAGCTTGTGTGTGCTCGTGCATGTTTGTGTATTGTGCAGGCATATGTGTGTATGCATATATGTGGAAGTGAGAGGAAAACTTCAGATGTCATTCCCCAGATACTCTCATGCACTTTGAAATGATCTCTTCCTGGCACTGAGCTTCCCACGTAGGTAGGCTAGCTAGCCAGCAAGCCCCATGAATTCGCCTGTTTCTGGCACCTAGCACTGGGATTATGAGTGGGCATCATAATCATAAAGCACTCAGATTTGCTTTTCACTGGGGTACTGGAAATTGAGCTCTTGTCTCCATGTTTGAGCTATCTCCTCAGACCCCAAACAGTAGCTTTTGCCAAATGATCCTTTGCACTGAATGCAGCTTCTTTAACCAAGTGTAGTTCAGTTATTCTCTGAAATGTGACTCTGCATCCATCCCTAACAAATGCCTTTCTACATATGGATAGCGTAAGTGCTGTGGTTTTCTTACTTTTTTCTAATTCAGTAGGAGATTACTGTTTTGATGTTTCAGCATGGCTCAGTGCTTGAGAAACACTTTAATTGCCCCAAAGCAGTCATACTATAGGAGTAAATGAGGGTATTAAGCCTTCAGTCTCTCTATATTAAAAGATGAGCCTTGAAGATGAAGCTGACATTATCTTTTCTGTGTCCTCAAAGTTATGTAACAAACCCCAGTTCTTTTGCTAACTGAAAAACAATCATTAGTTTGCAAGTCAGTCGCTATTGAGTAAAAAAAATCAATAACTTTTGAAAATCCAGACTTCCACAGTCCGATCAATAGATCATTATTTGAAAAAAAAATGGCTATTCTTTTGAAAGCATTAATTTCTTTCAGCAGTAATAGGAAGGCTATATTAGGTTTTGTTTCTGTTTATTGCCCACTTTCTGGCAATTCAGTTATTTGTTTATTATATGATTTTTGAGATAGTGTCTCTCTATGCAGTCCTAGCTAGCCTAGAACTTGCTATGTAGACCAAACTGACCTGAAACTCTGCACCACCATGCACATGCTACTTTTTATTAACTGGATTCTCTTTTTGAAAGCACTCCATGCTCTTGGTAAAACAAAACAAAACCAAACAACAGTCAAAACACTAACCCCAAATATACTGCATGTTATAAAATGGATCTTCCTCTCACTTTAGACTGATTGCCAGTTTCCAGTTTTCAGGGCTACATCTCTAAAGGTAACAAATTTTACCTGCTTCTTCTGAATCTAACCAGAATCAATCTAAAAGTATCCATGAACATTCCTACAACACACATCGCATGTGCCATGTTTATTTAGTTGACCCAATGTATTAGGAAAATTTCCATGTCTACTAAGTCCCACAGAGCTGTCCCTTGGGGGAGGGGGCGGGTAGGCACAATATCAGTAATACAGATAGTGGAAGTGAGGCTGAAGACAGCAAGCTCTGTGTATTCAGGAAGGGGAAAGTCGCATGTATCCTTCACCCACCCGGGGGAGGGGAAGCAGCAGCATTGGCATCAGATCATTTCTTGTAGTGACTGGAGACTGGTTGAGGTCGCCTTGTCTTTGTGGCACAGCAGCTGTTGCTGGGGCCCCTTGGCTCATGAGGAACTTACCATTGTGCATGCTCAGATAGCCTGGTTAGTCTGGTTTAGGCCAGCGAGGGGGCCTGTTGGCTCTCAGGCCTTTTGTGCCTGACCAAATACCATCCCACGGCCGGGCGGTGGTGGCGCACGCCTTTAATCCCAGCACTCGGGAGGCAGAGGCAGGCTGATCTCTGAGTTCGAGGCCAGCCTGGTCTACAAGAGCTAGCTCCAGGACAGGCTCTAGAAACTACAGGGAAACCCTGTCTCGAAAAACCAAAAAAAAAAAAAAAAAAAAAAAAAAAAAAAAAAAAAAAAACAAATACCATCCCACTTACTGTTTTTACTTTATTCCTTTTGTGGCTAAACCGTACTTCATTGTACAATAACGCATTATGTTTTATTTAATTAGTTCTGTATTGTTCCTGCTTGTACCATAGAACACAACAGTGCAGAAAGTGAGAGACACTTATTTGTACATCTGGAAAGAATTATTCATTGGAATTATTAAGATCATTTTTATCAGTGTTACCAAACTGATCTTCCAAAGAGGCAGTGAATATTAGCCTCCTTTCTCAACAGCATGTGAAAGTGCTTGTCTTCCCGCCAGGTTCCCGTGCTATCAATGTAACCTTTGTAATTTATGCTACTCTGCTAGATTGAAAATGGTATCTCATTTTAATTTGCATATTTCTAATTATAAAGATAAGCTTTGCATATGTTTTAAATCTTTTGCACATCATTATATGTGATATTGCATGTTCATTTTCCACTTATTCCATAGAGTTTTTCTTTATCTAGTTTATAAAATTTAAATATTAATATCATCTGTTACATAGTTCCCAACATGAATAAAGTCTTTCAACTAGTGTTTTTCCTATGCAACATCTATGATTACTCTTTTTCTGGTTTAAATAGGTCTACAAGAGCTAGTTCCAGGACAGGCTCTAGAAACTACAGGGAAACCCTGTCTCGAAAAACCAAAAAAAAAAAAAAAAAAATTTTATATGCCCTGAAATTGTTTTGTTTTACTAAATTATTTTACTGAACATTCTTTTAAGTTCCAAAAAGAACGAGGGCAAAGTATCCTTTATTAACCATTGTACATGTAGTGTCTGGTGCATTTATTTAGTGCTGGCTGGGGCCCAAAATGTACTGAGTGTCACATTTCTGGCATTTTTGTTATTCCTTTTCTGGCTTCCTTCTTAATATTTTTTTTGGCCTGGCTTTTGTGAGTAATCAGCAGTCCTACTGCGCTTTTCTGAAACGGCAGTCAGGCAGCAATGGTAGAGGCCTGCCACCTCTATCTTGTTCAAGGAGTCAGTCTTTGCCCTAATCTCTACTGTTGCCTTTCTATCTCACTTAAGAGCATTGGGCGCCCCCGGCAGGGTGTGTATCAGTTCACATTCACCAGTGTCCTGTGAAACCCTTCCCTGTGTGACATTTGGCCTTGTTTCAACTGCCTTTATGTGGGGAAAACCCCATACCGTTATATACCTGGAAGCTTGAGGACACTGGGAAGTGAGGAATGTCTTATAAAGGAGAACTCTGACTATGAGAGCTAGCTGCCCTGCCATACCTCAAGTGGTTACAAATGGACATTAACCTACACCATTTTGGGGGCCTGGAATTGATAATCAGGTAGGAAATTTTCAAAATACCATGGTTAATTATTTTTAAATATTTAACAAACATCCTTAAATCTAAGTGACATATAAACATTTATTTTTCCTACCTAACCAGGCAACTCTGTGTGCATGTACATTGGTTCCATGTGTTTCTTAGTTCCCCTTACGCCATTACCCATATTATGGTAGTCTCATGGCAAATGCAAAAACTGAAGAGACAAACAAAACCACAGCACCATATTGAATTCACCAAGGCCTGGTTGAAGGGACTTCCGAGTTGCTTTTGCTTACCCACGATAAAACATGGCAGCAGCATGGGGCACTCAGAGAGTTTATGCACCAGCATCTGATGATGCTGACAAAGCAGGTACTGTTAAATGCCACACAACAATTTAGCTCCATTTCCTTCCATAGTGATGAGTCTTGGCATCCCCAGTAGAAATATCAAATTCTTTTCTACCCTCCATTATTATTATTATTATTATTATTATTATTATTATTATTATTACTATTACTATTATTACTATTATTATTATACCATTGTAGGTAGTCATATCACACAGTTCTGGATAATGATGTAGCAGGATAATTCTGCTGGGTGTCACTGGGAATTTCCATGTTTTGTTTGGGCAACACAGTTTCTCAGTTCTTCAGTATTCTGATCTCTATATTGGAGCTGTTCACAAAGCTGTTGTATTAGTCAAATTTTGCTTCCTAACAATCAATATAAAATCCTAACAATCAGGTATAATTCAATGGTTTATACTAAAAGGACTGTTTTTTTTTTCTGAGTAGGTTTATGGATCACCTGGTCTATAGGTCTTCTTTAGGCACAGGATTGTCTGTGAGTAGGGTTCAGCTGAATCCCATGTGTTGCATAGAATAGAAGTTATGCAGGCCATTTCTGCCCATGACACTAACATACCTTCGATCAAAGAATTCATGTGGTCAAGACCATCTGTAGCAGACAGATACGCTGCAGCTACAATGGGCCACTGATATGATGACAAAGACGAGACCATGCTGTTCTATCAGACATGCATTCAAAGTAGAATGGAACAAAATAATTATTCAATGTTGTACCCTCTCTAACTGTGTGAATGTAAATGTCCCCAGCTTCTCAGAACTTTATTAACATTAAAGATTGAACCTCTTTTTTTTTTTTTTTTTTGACTTGGCATGAACACTAATCAGGCCACCATATACTTTCAGAGACCCTTACAAAAGGTAGCTCTTCACCCCCCACTAAAGCATGATTGCTTACTAAATAAGTTCTTCCAAGAAGACAGGGATGCAATTTAATGCTGACATTTCATAAAGTTGATGAGTGTATGAAAAATAACCCAGACAATAGCTCCCCAAGAAAAGAGACAGTTTGTTCACTAAGAAAATAATTGAGGACCTGAAATAATTAACTTTTCACATAGCAATAATCTAGAACCCATTTCCTGTTGTTTTCTTTTGTCTTTGGCAAATGTTTGTTCTGACAAGATCACAGGAACACTGCATTATTTTTCATTGATTTGGGCTGTTTTAGAGGCTCCCTCTGCTGGAGTGAAACAGCATTTTGTTCTCAAGAACTAAAGCTACCTTCCGTTCACTGAAAACAAATGGTAATAAACAATTTGCTGCATTTCTAGGCTACCTTTTCATATAGTGTTTCTGGTAGTGTGTCCTGAATTTACCTGTCTCAGAGATATACACAAATTGGCACTTTTTTGGTTACTTTTTTTCAAAATAGAGCCTTACAAAAGAACTGATTTTGAAAGAATTTTCAAAAAAAATGTGAATTGTTAATAATAAGCAGGTTCCTGTTTCCTGTGAGTAATGAATGCCCTTGTTACTTCACTTTGGACATTCACGGTTTTCGAACACCTGGGAGTATTATGGTAAGCTTGTGACATATCTATTTAGAGGTGCTTGCTAAAAGGAAATTATCCTGAGTCACCACGTTTGTTATGTTTTGTAGGTAGACTATAATTTTCCATAGGAAAAAAAGTGAGCATGGATGCAAAGCCAGCGTTTCCCCTGCCAGGAGGAGCTACCGCCTTGGGGGGACACACGTGTTTTTTTTTTTTAAAAAATTTCTTTTTATTTATTCTTTGTGTCTTTCACCTCATGCATCTTTATCGCATTCATCATTCACTTCCCCGACCCTTTGCATCCACCCTCTGCCCTTACAACCTCCTCCACTAAAATAAAATAAAATTTAAGAGAAAAAAAATAAGAAAAAGTAAAGAAAAGTCAATCTTGTCATGGAAGCTGTACTGTGACACAGTGAGTCACACAGTAAAGCCTTTTATCCATATGTCTGTACTTTGTGTTCATTGCAAAGAGTCATTGGTCTGGTTTGAGGTCTCAGGTTTCTACTGCACTTTTGATGCCGGCCCCTCATTGGGACTCCTCTTGGATATCCTGATGTTGCCCTGTGTTGTGGAGATCCTGCAGCTTTGGGTCTGCGGGATCTGTCCCTTTATGTGCTCTAGCAGATCACAGATGGGGTAGACATTGGGGCGGGCCAACTGATAATCCTGGTTCTGAATCTGGGTAGTTGTAGGGTTGGTCAACTGGCCAGCTCTCCCTTGTCCTCACCTACAGGGTGAGCTCTTCAGCATTGCCCCATTGCCTGGTTAATTCGCCCCTTGCAGTGATAAGCAAGGGGCAGGGCCAGTTCTCCTGCTTTTATATCCTCAGGGTTGGTTCTCCCACACCTATACCTTCAGGGCCAGCTCTACTGTGCTGCCCAGGTGTGGCATAGGAGCCATTCTCCCAAGTGCCACAGCTGATGAGGGGCAGGGACAGTTCTCCAGCTCTTATGACCTCAGGGCCAGCTCTCCCACCTGCCTCAGGTGTCGATGGGCGGGGGGTGGGGTAGGGGAGGGCACCTCTCCCCAGCCCATGTTGCATGCTACCACATGACAGATGAATAATGGGGACAGCTGTCCCATGCTCACAACTTTGGAACTGGCTCACCCGCACCTCTGCTAATGGGGTTGGCTGACAGACACGTTCTTAAGGATACAAAAAGGAAATGTCTTACTTTTATTTTAAATGAAACTTTTTATTGCCTAACTTTTATGGTGTTTCAATTCACTTCTGCCTTGGCAACATGCCATGTTGCCATGTATGTATTGTTATCTTTTCTTACTGCTATACTCTGTTGGGATTACTTTTTGCATTTAACGGACTTGGAAGGGCATTTCAGTGAGTTCTGAATTAGCTGACTCAAAGAGCTACAGTGAGTAGCAAGTAATCTCATAGTAGTGTTGACTCTCATGGTATGTGGATACTTACAGCACCTGATGTTCCGTCATAGCCCAGTTAGAGATTTGAAAGTCAAAAGATGGTTGGAACATGCCCCATTGGCATCATCTGTGGATTTGTAAGAGACATATAATCTTGTGCTACACTCTGGTTCTACTGGTCTGAATGCTGAACTTCAACGAGCTTGCTAGGGAACTGGCATACGCTTTACAATTTGCACAACCCTGATTTGGAGGAAGGGGAGAAGGTGGCTGCCAACAGTGAGGCCTATGAGCTAGTGCTGGCTTACCGCTGTAGTCAGGAACACCTTACTTGGCATTCCACTAAAGCCTATGACTAACACCCACTGGCTCAGAGCCAGTTCTCCCATTAGCTTTATAACACTGGGAATTGTGCCCACAACCCCTGCCCTGAAATCAGAGGTTATGAGCTTTGTTGACTGGCGCACACTGACTTTGATTTTTGTGGACTCTGACTTCCTGCGCCTACCTGTCTACCCCTCCATTGACTTGACTGATTTATCTGACTTCCATAGCACATTGAACTTATTGGCCCAAAGTCTGAAATTCTGAACCTTCCCAGTAGGGAGGTCTCCAGGCTTAAGCAATGACACACCTTCCTGTTGAACCAGTGTGAGAAAAGTCTGAGTTATTAGCAGCGACACCTGCATTGGCATTGTGCTTTTTAAACTCTCCAGCAATAAAAAGTCATCAGAAAGTAAGTTACTCTTAAAAGCACCAATATGGGTTAAATACTGTATCCTTCTCGATATTCTGTTCCAGAAGAGCAGCATGTCACTTCTGAGGTCTTCCTGCCACATGCATGAGCCGACTTGTATCATCAGGTTAAATTAGGGGATATGTTCTTCAATGAGTTGCCCATCCTCTTTTTTAAGAAATTAAAATCAAGGGGAAAAAAGAAAAGGGCTTGAGGTTTCTTCCACATTAATGGCGTGTAAAGGGATATGACAGTTAAGCATAATGTGTGGTCAATTCTGCCTTTGTTCCTGATCAGTAAATGAAATAGGTTTAGGAGATATATTGGGATAATTAGAAAAGTTTAAAGATAGGCTGTATTGATGTTTTATCAGTGTTAAATTTTCCAACTTTGATGATTACACTATAGTTATATGGGAAAATGTCTGTGATTATATGATGTGTATACTGGACTATTTCTAGACAAAGTGATATTATATACACAATTTATAATTCCTCCTCACCCCAAATAGAATGTAAAAGCAAATATGTCAAAATATTAATAAGAGATAAACAATGATGGGTAAATGATACATGGGAATTTTTCTGTATTGGAATAATGTATTAAAATTTATAAAAATTAAATGAAAGAGAAAATCACTAGCAGAATACTGGGAACCTCACAGACTTAGTAAATGTCTGATGTTTGTTCTTCTTACAGTTTTTAGGAATATGAATTGAAAGAACAAAACAACATGAGAAGTAAACTGAAACACTGCTGTATGTTCGGTAAACAAATATCTAAACACCTCCTCCATTTTCATGCCCACCATTTTTTTTTATACCTAAAGCTATATAGCGTAAATAAAGAGTTTAAACATACAAAGATACTGGTAATTTTCTTTCAACACAGTCTTATTGACATTGTAGACGAAAGGATGTAGCACATCTGGCAGTGTTTCTTTGGCATACAAGAAGCCTTGGATTTGATCCTCGGCACCAGCAAAAATAAGCCAGGAATAGTGACAGACGCCTGTAATACTAGGACTCAGAAGGTAGAAGTAGGAGGATAAGAAGTTCGAGATCATTCTGGACTACATAAGTTTAAAGCTAACTTGGGCTCCCTGAGACTCTGTCTCAAAAGAAAAAGAAAAATCCCCACAATCTTGTTTATATACAGTGTCAGCTAGATTTGAATTTCTCTTTTTATGGTTTGAGTGGGTACTTTCTATCCTTTTCCATGGCATTTCCTCAACTAGCAGAGTGCTGTGACTCTCAGTTGGAAACTAACATTAATCTGGACTAATTCTGAAATACCCTTCATGATTTGGAGTGTCTTTGATTGCAGTTGATCTAGAAACTGTCACATTACACATAGAAGGATGCTGGGAAGATCTCCAGTTTTACAGATTCATCTGTTAAAATTTAATCATATATTTATTTATCGTGTGTGTGTGTGTGTGTGTGTGTGTGTATGTGTGTGTGTGTGTGTGTGTGTAAGGGAAGGGGAGATGGAAGGAAGGCAGGAAGGCAGGCAGGAAGAAGGGAGCACGGGCATGTGTCTGAGCTTGTATGCACAGGAGTGCCACGACACACTGTGGAGGTCAGAGGACAACTTGCTAGAGTCAGTTTTCTCCTTCAGTCATGTGTAACCTGGGTATTGAGATGAGGTCATCAGGTTGGCAGCAGGATCTTTATCCACTGAGCCATCTCTCTGCCTCCTACCACCCACTCTTTTTAAAGGTAAAGACAGACTGGCTAGTGAATTAAAACATTCTCCATTTCACACAGATCAAAATTTAAAGGAAATATATTTTTTCATATGTTGAGATAATTATCATTGTGGATTTCTGAAATAACAGTATATTTAGAGAAAGCCACACATCCTCTATACATGCTATAATCCTGTGTTACTTTGCTAGAAAAAGGTATTTGTATATTGCTTAGCTAGGCTGGAAGCTGAGAACTAGGCTTTGACCAATACCCGCACCACAACTTCGGAAATGCAATGCAAATCATAGTTGAAGCATCCTAAATCAGAGTTGAATGCAATGCAAATCATAGTGGAAACATCCTAAATTCAGTAGGTAGTGGCTTAGTATGCTGTGAGAAGCAATATAATTTTTAAAAGAATTAAATGTGCCTTTCATCACTTGTATCCAGACATGATCATGAATAGCTAACAAATATTCAGATAATATGGATTCCTAGATTTCAGTGTGGTCACAGGAGTGTTGTGGCCTACTAGATCCCAATTTCCATGGCCTAACTGAAGGAACCCAAGTCTTTAATCACATGGTAATGCTCTCTGATAATTAGTTGATTTTCTAATCTTTGACCTTTATCATAGGTGGCCATGTTAAGGAAAACTCCTAGTGTCTTGCCAGTCAAAATATATATGGTTTGTGCTGCCCCTCCCTGTTTCTTTCTGCCTTGGATAGATAAACAGTGTCTGGAGTTGTAGCCATCATTTTGTGCCTATGGGTGCAAATGAGGGAATAAAGAGGGAGTTATGTCATCCTGACTCTGACACCATAAGTCACTGAATAATATCAGCAGTTGGCTGCGTTAGGCTTGGGTAAGAAAAGTGATGTGTTATGTGATTGAGCCAATAAATGTTAGATTTTCTTCTTCATTTTCTTCTTTTTAGTTCATTTGTGTATGTGACATTCAAATGTGTACCATGGCATGATGGGAGGTCAGCTTCAAAGAATTAGAGAAAGCAGGCTTGTATAAAGAGAGCAGAAGACGCAGAGACCCCCATCACCAAGAGAGAGCCCTGCCTTCAGATTGGCAATTCTCCAGGTCCAAGTAAGACTCCTTCTTAGACCTGACTGCCCTCAGGTTTCAGGAGCTTTCCCAGTTTCCTTCCAGATAGCAGGGCAGGTCTTGAGTGGTTATAAGGTTTCACCCTATGAGAACCAGTAGAACAAAGGAAGTGAAATCCTACCCTGATGTGTTGGTCACTAAGCCTTGCCCCATGCTACAGTAGTTCATAGGTGATTTTCTTTTCTTTAATATAATCCATCTACCTAGAAGGGAGCATGGCTTTTGCTGTCTCACACAAAGCTATAGGAAGGCTTCTTCTTCTGGACAGCTGGTAAAGGTGCCTTTTACTGCTTAATAGCCAAAGGACTTTATGTAGTAAATAAAAAATGCATTTTGTCAGTCAAAATGTAGTTAATGATAAACCAAACTATTTGCTGTACTACTTCACTGAATGTACTGACCAATAGAGTAACCTATTTTTGCTTATTTAAAATTGAGGAACAATTTACATGCAACAAACTTTATATTTTAAAAAATCTTTAAAATGTAGCCAATGAGTTAACCCACATGATTTGTATATAGACCCTCTATATCAAAATACAGAACATTACTTAGGATGCAGAAGCAGTGGATCTCTGTGTTCGCGGCCAGCCTGTTCTACAAAGCAAATTCCAGGACAGCCAGGGCTATGCAGAGAAACTTGGTTTTGAAAAATCAAAACAACAGCTGAGGAGAGGGAGCCTGAAATGGCCCTATCCTATAGCCATACTGATGAATATCTTGCATATCACCATAGAACCTTCATCTGGCGATGGATGGAGATAGAGAGTAAGACCCACATTGGAGCACTGGACTGAGCCCCCAAGGTCCAAATGAGGAGCAGAAGGAGGGAGAACATACGCAGGGAAGTCAGAACTGTGAGGGGTGCACCCACCCACTGAGACGGTGGGGCTGATCTAATGGGAGCTCATCAGGGCCAGCTGGACTGGGACTGATGGAGCATGTGATCAAACCAGACTCTCTGAACGTGGTGGTCAATGAGGGCTGACTGAGAAGCCAAGGACAAAGGCGCTGGGTTTTGATCCTACTGTATGTACTGGCTTTGTGGGAGCCTAGTCTGTTTGGATGCTCACCTTCCTAGACCTGGATAGAGAGGGAAGGACCTTGGACTTCCCAAAGGGCAGGGAACCCTGACTGCTCTTTGAACTGGAGAGGGAGGGGGAGGGGTGGGAAAAGGGGGAGGGAAATGGGAGGAGGGGTGGAGGTGGAAATTTTGAATGGTATTATTTATAAAGCAAAAAATAAAATAAAATAAACAAAAAAAGAAAAATCAAAGCAAAACAAACAAAGAAAGAAACACAGTCCTTTGACTAATCCAGAAAGGGTCTTTATCCCAATAACTGTAATTAATGAACCCACTTTCTTACTACACACAAACAAAAAGGAAATACAAATACAAAAAGCAAAGCAATTTTCTGACCTCTATCACCACACTTCACTTTTGCCTATTCTTGAATTTTCTGTGAATGGAACAGCACAGCAAATACTCCCTGAGTATGGCTTCTTTGCTCAACATGTTCATTGGACCCGCTTATATATGGCAGTGCCAGTTTATCCATCCTTTATTCTACTGATGGATAATGAGTTTTCTAGGTTTTAATTATTATAAATAAAGCTTCTTTGGACCCTCTCCATTTTTGGTGCAGGAGACTGAATTCAGGGCCTCACACATGCTAAGTAAGTGCTCTGCTACTATTAACACTCTTGTATGCGTGAACTTAAGTACTTATTTCTTGTGTACATTCACATATCTAGGTAAATTTCTTCCCAGCTACTCCTTCTTGTAATAAATTAGGAGAGTTAATTTGTAAGTACTTTAACTATTTTCACTTTTCATGTACCTGCACCTTTTACATAGTAAGCATGGTAAGCTCCCCTCTGCATTATCATGGAATGGCATGCTTTTGTTTATTTACAAGGTAGTAAACAATCAGGGCCAGTAATTTATTTTCAGGACAGCTAATGAAGCGAATATATCCAGGGGGTACGTAGCATTAAGTCTATAATTAAGAGGCTAGTCTGTGACCAAGTGTAAATCCCATCAAGCTATGTGAACCACATAGCACTAAACTGTCTTCCTTGTTGCAGCCACCTGTGTTGTTTGCAGTAATAAATAGCACTAGATTTGCATTGCAAAGCCCTGGGAAGCAAGTGTATGTGGCTCCAGCATCACACGTGGATTTTTGAAAGGTGTTTGAGCCTACCATCACCTCAAAGAATACATCTTAAGGAACTTGGGTTTATCCTTGTGGCCTCGCTTTTCAAGAGTTCCCATGCAATAATGCATTGTAGCAGTTGGCCACTTCTTCACTATTTGCATATTTACAATTCTAATGATTGTAGTTTAGCACTGGTGGCTTAATGGATTTCTTTTCCTGTTAAACTTTTCTTGAACAACATAAGATGAGACACTCTGTACATTTACTGATGCCTGATTTTTTTTGTGATAATAGCACTGTTGAAACAATAATTCTTTATGGAGACTGGCAAAATAATATATATTGGGGTAATAGAACATGGATCAGGATATGCATTTATTCGGGCTGTCTACTAGATCTCCATGGGAGCAAAATTTCTCTCTTTTTGCTCATTGTTCTCTTAGGGAGCCATACTAGACCTCCATAAATATTTACACAATAAGCCTCTGTCTAAGACAGAGACTTTTGGTTGTAAACCCTGCTTTGCTTAGTATTAGCTTTACTTCCTAGCTGCCTGATCTCGCCTTTCTAAGGACCACAAGCCTGCTTTGCTTCCTTTATTTAATGCTACTCATTTGGATTTTGGCAAAGCCCAATCTAAGGGTTCCTCCTGGAGAAAGTTCTCTCTCTTAAAAGAGTAAAAGTATTTATTTACCCTTCTTTCCTCTTTAGCCATAGTTCCGGCTCCTCCTGAATTTTTCTATTTCTCTTTCTCCTAGTAGATATACGATTAAAACGGAAATCAGCCTCTGTTTATTATGACTAAGGGCCGCCTGGTCAACCCTTCACTTCCTTCAGGCAGTGGTGACAGCAAGTCCCTTTATCACATCTTCATTCTCAGGTCACCTCACATTCCCTTTGTCAATATGTCATTTATATAGAAAATGATTATATCTAAATTTTACAATCTTGCTTTCATAAAGATCCCCACATGAAACTTTTTTCTTGAAAGAAATCAGAAGAAAAGGAATCAGAATCATTTTATTAACTGCTAAGCCTTCAAGGAAAAACTTTTATATTTAGTCACCTTCAAAGTGTCTTTTCTATTTATTCACTAAAACTTCCCGATGAAAGTTCTGAGCATGCCCAAATGGGTTCCTGTCCACCATTTATATGATGTATGCTAAGATCTACAAGTGTTCTTATCCACCATTGAACATTTCAAGCATGTCATCTATGACCTTGAGATAAATATGCACTAATATAACTGCCATTTTTCCTTCTTCAACTGTGACCTTTAATTAAGCATGCTCAAAAATACGACTCTTAACTGAATATGCTCAGAAGGGTGCCTGCCCTAGAAGTACTTTCCTGTATGAATAATTATAGCCTCTCTGCATAAAATCCTTACACTTCCTTTGGTCCAAAGTTATTGCTTTAGAAATAACTCTCTGTGCATACTGTAGGTAATAGATCATTCTCCATCCTTCACAATGTTCTTTGCTATGATTACTTTGGCTTTGCACTCACTGAGATAGAAATATGTTACATTTGGTAATTTCTTTTTTTAAAACTATTGGAAAAATGTCAATACAACAAAATTGCTTTGGACATGGACAAAGAGGATGGTTTCTTTTTAATACCTTACTTGGGTATTGTGATAACCAAGAAAAGACCAAAGAGAAGTTGATAGAACAGCCATATCATTTTACAGATAAGGACAATGAAGTCAAAAAGATTAAATTGTTGAGGGTAATATAATGACTAAGTCTGGAGTTCTAATTTTCCAACTGTAGCTGCCCTCTACAATCCTCTGGTCTTGTACAATAGCTTTAGATTTGCACATGCAGAACATGCCATACATGACCAAGACAGCTCTGTATCTCGCTGCTTACCTTATTCCTGAGAAGCACACTCATTAAAATGAATTTTAAAGTAATAGAGCAGTGCTTCTCAGCCTTTCTAATGCTGCGACCCTTTAGTACAGATCCTCATGCTGTGCTGACCCCCAACCATAAAGTTATTTCATTGCTACTTCCTGTTATTTTGCTACTGTTATGAATTGTGATGTAAATATCTGATATGCAGGATATCTGGTATGAGACCCCAAAGGAGTCATGACCCAACCACCATAACAGAGGAAAGGAATAAAGATCTGAGCAGTTTAAGAGACTCTCCAATTTTCTTCTTTGATTTCCAGTCTTATAACAAAAGCAACTCTTTTAGCTACTCCTGTGGAAAGCTTCTAGGAGAAAGAATAGCTTTTAAATGCAAATTGTTGAAGTATTTTTTCATCAAGAATCATTTTCATGAATAGTTCTTAAAGGTGTCAAGAGTACGTAATACATAACACAGTCCCTTCAGCTGAGAGTACAGCAAGTCCTCAAAGAGGAAATAATTTGCTCCAGGGCACCTGTTGCTGAGGCTCCCGTGGGGGCTTCCTCTGGCTTCCCAAGACAGCCTTGGGGATTTGAAGATCAGCTGTCATGATAACACATTGGATGGATTATCTAGGACAGTGGCAGCAAATGTGACAGTTTATTTCCCATTCCTTGTCCCTGAGCTCTAGGGTAACACTTAATGAGAAAGGTTTATTGCAAGTATAGGCAGAACTGGATATAGCATTTGAATTTGCCTGCTCAGGCCATTGGGCCCACATTAAAGAGCTCCAGCAGTATAGAATTTTGCTGAAACAGATGCACATGGGCAAATTTGCTTTACACGGAGATGAATGCTTGCAAAGTTGTTAGATTGGCAGTTGGCTCTCCAGTTGATGGGTTTGTAAATAACTATGAAGAGTGATTTTTCAAAAGAGATTAACTCTCTCTCATAAGAGTCTAGAGATGGGTGGTCCTGGTTGCACTACCCAAGCTTTAATGATGTACACAAGCTCCCCAGATTATCCTTTTGCTCTCATAATTTTCTTTAGTATTGACTTTTCACCCATTGCCACATAATACAAAATACATGACTCTGCACCAGACCTTGTTGTGTATCACTCAAAGTCACAACAGCAGAATGAAAGTCATAACAGCCAACTCCATCCATTTTATTTTTATCTGTTATGAAGAAAAGAGTATAAAATAAATTCTTGCAATGCTGCGGGAGCTCCTTCCTCTCCTTCAGCTAATAGCCTTTAAGATACCAGCCCACTTGGGTGTGGTCTCTCTGGCTTGAAAAAGCAGTGGTAGCTGTGCGTTTCCTCTCTTGCTTCGGCCTCCACTTCTGGCTACCAGATGCTTTTCCTGGTCATGCAGGGGGCTGTTGTAAGTTTTTCCCTTTAAAAAATAACCCTTTTGTTAATCACAATTCCAAACTGGTGTGGGATTGTTTTGTGACTTACTCCTTTATTGCAGATTTCCACATTGGTCAAAATCTGTTACCAACTATAGACATACAGAATACTATGTTTCTTTCAAGGAACAGTGGGATTGTCATGTTTGGCTACGGCTGTTCGCAATCACTTGGGGCTGAACACAACTGTCATCCTAACAAAATTGAAATGTGTTTATTAAGGGATAAGGTGTGAATGAATGCTGAACAGAGGACCAATAGAGGAAGTCACAAATACAGATCAGAATTGGCTTTTCCAGGCAGGAAAGGCTTCTTCTGTTTATATGATTATAAGCACCCACATAGTTCTGCATTTTTAATCTTTTTAGCACAGTATTGTGTGCTTCTCATCTGATGATGCTCTGAATCACCTGAAGTCCGAATTTTCCTACTGTGGCCACCATCTTCTTTCATCCTCTTCTGTCCAGTAGCTTCAGCGTCAACAACTTGCCTGAGTCAGTCCTTTGCTTCTACCATGTGGGATCCCAGGATCAAACTCATTAGGTTTGGTTGACAACAGGTGCCTTATATATGTCTTTACTTGAAAAGTTGAGCCATGGCTTGAGAATACTGCAATGGCATTCTCATTTAACAGTGGTTTACAGGGGAGGGCCTAGTGGGCAATGTGCATTAAGTGTCAGGTTTAATTATGTTATTGTGGTTTGAATGCAAAATGCCTCCACCCCCAGTCTTCTGTGTTGAAATCTTGGTCCTCAGCTAGTGACACTGCTTAGAGAGATGGCGGAGAGTTTAGGAGTTTGGGCCCAGCTGGAGAAAGTAGGTCCCTGGGAGGCATGCTTTTGAAGGTTGTAGCTGGCCCCAGTCCTTTCCCCCTCCCTTTCTGCTTCCTGTCCACTATTGAACGAATACCCTACTGTATAATTTGCACTCTGTTGATGTGATAGAACATCATGCCCAAAAGCAGCTTGGGGAGGAAAGGATTTATTTGGCTTACATGTCATCATCACAGTCCATCACGGAGGGAAGTCAGGACAGGAACACAAGCAGGGCAAGAAGCTGGAGGTGAGAATCAAAGCAGAGACCATGGAGCATGGCTGCTTACTGGCTTGCTCATTCTGGCTCACTCAATTCGATGTCTTGTTTTTAAAGTTTGTTTCTACGTGCATGAGTATTTTGCCTACATTCATGCTATGGACCACATGTATGCCTGGTGCTTGAGGAGACCAGAAGAGGGTATCAAATCCTTTGGGACTGGAGTTACAGACAATTGTGAACTGCCGGTGTTGGGAATTATTAAACTTGGATCCTCTGGAAGAATAGCAAATGCTTTCTTAACTGCTGAGCCATCTTTATAGCCCATACATTTGCTTTCTTATATACCCCAGGGCCACCTGCCCAGGGATGGCATTTTCCATAGTGGGCTGAGCCCTTCCACATCAATCATCAGTTAAAAATGTGCCCAACCGGCTTGCTTACAGGCCAATCTGATGGGGGGCATTGTTTCAACTGAGGTTCTTTCTCAGATAACTCAAGATTGTTTCAAGTTGATTGACTAAAACCTAAGCAACACACATGTTCTCATAACCATGTTCTGCCTTCCTATGAGTCCAAAATCAATTGAGTTGAGGACTATCGACTGAAAGTTCTGAATTCATGGGCTAGAGTAAATCTTTCCAAAATGTATGTTTTTTTCCCCCAGGTACTTTGTCACAGTGACCCATAGTTTAACTTACCCAGTTGTAGTCAGTTGTTTTAGGGATCTTGGGTGACTGGTGAATGCACATATTCAAGCAAGCAGTGTAAAAAGAATTGTAGAGATGGCAAGAAGGCTCCGCATGTAAAGGCATGTGCTGCCAACCATGCCTAATGAGTTTGATCCTAGTAACTCACATGGTAGGAGGAAAGAACTGATTCCCATAAGCTGTTCCCCATTATATCCAAAGGAAATAGATGGTTATTTTTAGAAAGTATTCTAGTTTGTTAAATCGTCTGCTAGAAAGGAAGTACATAGCAATATAAGCTTCTTGTTGAAATAAAGTATCTAGAATATGACTTTATGCCCACTCTAAGAGATTAAATAACTACAACATACCATCTTATCCACACTTTAGACTAAATCTGTACACACAGGGTTGTAAATCTGTGCCACAAAATGTTGAATCCCAAAAGCTGCAAAATAGTACAGCTGAAACCAAAATAAAGGTCACCTTTCTGGGATTGCTTTTATTTTTTATATTCAGATGAGTAAACTGAGGTCCATAGAGCTTGTTTGGTCTGTTTGAAGCTATTTAGTTAGCTAGTGACAGAGACTTTTCTAGAAATCAGTTGGGACTGAGAGGTATTTTGAAAGCAAAGGAGTGAAGAGTGTGAAGAGTGACAGTGGAAGCTGCCAGTATGATGATGAAGAAGTATAGATATGCAGATATGAAGAGCCGTAGATTACTAGTTTATGACTTTCGTGTTGCAGTAACTTAGGGGATGCTGGCATCCCATAGGTGTGGCTTGGATCACAGATAAGGTACGGGGGGAAGGACAGAGGCAGGGTTACTTTGTAAGAAATCTTCTGAAGCTTATGTTGCTGGACGCTAGGAGTTGAGTCATTATTGGACCTCAGATTCCACATTTTGGTAGTTACTGTGTGTAGAAAGAAGCGGCGGGGCTGTGTCCCGCCACCCGGCTAGCTTTACCCAAAATAATTATACAGAAACTGTATTCTTTTAAAACACTGCCTGGCCCATAGTTTCAGCCTCTTATTGGCTAATTCTCACATCTTTCTTTAACCCATATTTAGTAATCTGTGTAGCACCACGAGGTGTGGCTTACCAGGAGAGATCTTAACCTGCGTCCATCTCGGAGAGGAGACGCATGGAGACTCACTATGGCGACTGAAGCGTCTCCCCAACTCTGCTTCCTTGTTCCCACAATTCTGTTCTGTCTACTCCGCCTACCTAATTTTCTGTCTCTTAAAGGGCCAAGGCAGTATCTTTATTAATAATGAAAGTAACACATAGACACTCCTCCATCATCTGTGTGCTTTAAAAGTGTTTCATGTGAAGAACCATACTGCATATCTTTGGTGGAATCTTAACAATTCAGTGAGATAGGTTTTATTATAACTCCTTTTTGACAAGTGAGAAAAACGGAGGTTTAAAAAGCATGTTATATTAGAATTCTTGCTGCTATCGTAAGATACTGAACAAAATAGCTTAAAATAAGAAAATATTCATTGTTGGCTCTTGGATTCAAAGGCTTCAGTCTGTAGTTGCTGGCTTCATTGTTTCTGGGATTGTGTTAGAGCAGAAGAGCATGACAGAGCAAAATTGTTCTCTTCCTGGTAGCCAGAAGCAGAGACAGGTGGGGAGGTGGGGAACTGTATTATATTTCTAATCTCTCTAGTACTGTGTCATGTACCCATCAGATACTTGAAAAGATGTGTCATGGTTTAAGAATACTGCAGTGACATATTCATTTGTCAGTGGCTTACAGGGGGAACGGTTAGCGTGCAATGATCAACTGAACAGTCATGCTTAACGATGTTGTTAAGGTTTGAATGTAAATGGTCCTCCAGGTTTATAGATCGAAATTTTGATCTCTAGCCAGTAACACCAATGCTTGGAAGTTTAGGGGTTTGGGCCAAGTTAGAGAAAGTAGGTTACTGAGAGGTATGCTGCCAGCTTGGGTTTAGCTGAGCTGTTTCACTGGTCTGACTTCTTTTAAATGCTAATATCTTCAGAAACTTTCTTCCTTAACTCCAACTTTACACAGAAATTTCCGAAAGGAACTGCAAGTATCTTAAGAATCTGCTCTGCTTTTCACTATGCTGTATTCTTAATATCCAAAACCCAGACTCCTCTGATACCTTAGATAATGATAAAATTTGGAGTCCTAAGGGACCTTAGGTGGTCATCTATTACAAAATTACTCACTGAGTGCTTCTCTTACTGACAACACCACCACCATCCAAAAGACTGTTCTACTGTGTTTGTCGTACACTAAAGTCTGTTTTTCCATACCTAGGCAACCTGCTGTTTATCTTCCATTTAACCTTCCTTTTCTTCCTCCTCCCCTTCTTTTTCATATTACCTTTAAACGTTTTTGCAGTAATTTGTGGTTTCATGGTAATACTTTTCAACATTGAACTTTTATAATTATTTGGAGAACTTAAAAAATATGGAGATGCTGGAATGCTCTCCTCAGGGACTATGATGGCGTTAATTTGGCCTTAGGTCAGGGCATCAGTAATTTTCAAATTTCCCCAATGACTGCAATGTACAACCCTATATTAAGAGCTACCTTTTCTGTAGGAGTCTCACCATTACCTGAGTAAATAGATGTGCTAAGTGTCTTGGTTCACTTTTAATTCAGGCTCTGAGTCATCATCTGGTGGCACTGGATCCTGACTGGGTGACCAGTATCTCTAATGATTCTTAAAAGTCATCAGTCCACAAAAATGAAGTAAAACCTGTTTTGTTTTTTTTCATTTTCTGGCTCTCAGTGTTTTGTTGGTTCTTGTTTCTTGACATGAGAAAGGAATGGGAACAACAGTGAAATGGTATTGGACCAAATGTTTACAACTGAAATTCCCTGCTGAGTCCCTTTAATGTCTGGAGAATAATCATCGCTCCAGCAACCTGCCTCCCATTCCTCATTGCCCAGCATAATAATAGTCAGGGAGCATCAGGAAAACCAGATGGAACTTGCTCATTCTGCTCCAGCACACATGCCCCATTTGGAGACTAATTAAGAAAATAACAAACCTGGCCACATTGGCTGAGAGAGCTTCCCACTGGGGTTTGTAAATTTGGACATGTTTTTCCTGCATGCAGCATATTGATAGACAATGTCCCATTGTTGCTTCCTCTTTCTGAGTAATCTAATGATTGTATAACATGATGCTTGACACTCCCTCTCGCTTCTCTGACTGTTTTTTCAAACTTCCTATAGTTCCTTTATTCTAGTTTTCTCATTACTTCCCAAGAGAAGTCCTGTGCAGTAACCAGCCTCTGTCTTCCCATCATCCTTTGCCACTTCAGGTGTGGTCCAGAGGCAACAACACCAGCCTCAACGTCATCTGGCAATTGTTAGAAATGGAGAACCGTAGCCTCACCCTAAACCTAACAGATTTAGAATCTTCATTTGTTATCAATAACTTCAACTTGACTTGTGTATATATTGTTGTTCCAAGTTTCTGTCTTCTCAGTGCCCTATGTAAATACCCACCCACTAAAGAGATTTCATGAAAGGCCTGGCGTTTCTAAGTAACCCAGAGAACCCCAAACAGAATACAGCCCTAGAGACAGCAGAAGTACAACTCCAACCACGTGTGATTATTGCTCTTATATAAAACCTCTGTAACATTTTAAATTGACATTATTTAGATTGGTAATTTTTAAAAATAACTCTACAGAGGAGAATAGGATACTATTCTACTTTGCCCTGTTACCCCCTGGAAATGCAGAATTGTTTTATGTCCTGTAGACATGTCATGTGTTGGTATTTATCTTACTGGTACCATATCTTGAGACAAGAGACACATCTTTGAAGCTGCTATATTCCTGAGTACCAGTAGCAAGGGAGTACACATCCTAACTCCTTGTAATAACCTTTGTTTGTTGGGTGAAAGGAGGTTATAGTATCCTATCTAAGGGTTGATACAAAAAGGCGTGGGTAGGAGTCTAGCATGGGGGCATATTAATTCCAGCACTCCAGAGGGAAAGGTGGGCAGATCTCTATGCGTTTGTGACTAGCCTGGTCTACATAGTGAGTTTGGGCCAGTTAAGACTACATAGTGAGACTGTGTATCAAAACCCAAATTGTGTAAGCAGGAAATGGAGAATTCCATGCTGACTTTCAATTTTCTGTTTCCTGGCCTTAAACTTTGTCACAAAGTTCTTGCTGTCCCTCTATAATAAAATCAAAACATCAATTTGATTGATTTTTCTAAGTTGCTAAATGACTGCTAAAGCACTGTCTTTAAGACCTGCTTATAAAAACTTGTCAGTTTTCTCTTGTTCATATAGAAACCAAGGTCCTTGCCATGATGACAATGGACTAAACCTCTGAAACTGTAACCAAGCCCCCAATTAAATGCTTTCTAAGAAAATCAAAAAAGAAAAAAGAAAAAAGAAAAGAAACCAAGGATGTGGTAGTTACAGTTGAGGGGTGGTTCTGAGGGCTGGAGAGATGGCTCTTAGCAGTTAAAGAAATGTCTAGTCTTTCAGAGGACCAAGCTTTGATTCCTAGCACCCACAAGGCAGCTTACAACTGTCAGCAACTACCGTCACAGGGGAATCCATCCCTATTCTTGGCCTTCTTGGGCACTGCATACACGTGGTGCATCATAGATATATATTCAGGCACACATGCATGGTGCACATAAAATTGAAAATAAATAAAATCTTTTACAAAGTATTTTTAAACTATGGAAAGCCTGGCTTATGTAATTTAAATATACAGCATCATCAGGCTTTCATCTAATACCAGATGAATTCACAGATAATACCTAGAGAAACCTATGCTTCTCAAGCCCTCATGTGAATTCATGCCACCTGGCGATCTTGTGAAACTTCAGTTTCTGATTCTGTGGATTTTGAACCGGAGCTGGAAATCTGTATTTCTAAAGGTTCTTAGATGGTGGCGGGACTTCTGGTCCATGGACCACACTTGAAGAGAATATGCGTCTGAGATTTTAAATGTTTGCAGTGAGCTTTAATAGTGCCCAAGGACTGAAGTCCCTGTTGTGTGCCTTAGATTCAGGCATCATTGTTCAATCTATACTGGTAGGTAGCAGAGTTGATATGTTTATGTGGAGGAGGGGCAGTGTAAATAGAGAAAGCACTGGGTTATATCCATGCTGTTCCAGTTAAGGGTTGCTGCGGGGAGGGGAGACAACAAGCCCGAGGCTCTCTAAAATAACTCAAATTGGGAGGATGGATGAGAGTATGTGCTGTTATAAAAACTTGGCAGGGAAGCCTGAAAGGGGATTCCTTAAACTGTCATGAGTTGAGAGTTATAGGGACCAGCTGCCTTTCTCTAAGTTCCTTTCCACATAATTGTTTCTGCCCTAGCCCTCCTTTCACTCTCAGTTTTGGGGTGGCCTCCACAGTCTTTCTCCCCTATAGCGCCCTGCATGTTTCTACTAAGTCTCAGCTGCACATGGGTCCATCCCTACCGAACCTGACCTGCTGTCAGCATCAGCTTGTCTTTGCTGACAGCTTCATTTCTTTCAGAATATGCATTTCAAATTGTCGAGAAGAGAAATTTAAATAGCATAGGATGCCTTAGTACACTGATAGACCTTGGATTTCACTGCTACAATCTGAAAAATCCAATTACTGCCAATGGGGGAAGGGCCAATGGTATCTGATGCCCAGACAAAGAAATACAGCTAGCAAAGATTGCTCTTTCATAGAGGCTGTGTGCCAGTAGAGTCTGTGGTGTGGGGCAAGCATCTTGCAGCCTACTCCATTTTATTCATTTCCTTAATGAAGGTCATCTCTGTATGGATGTGGTTCAGTCACAGCCTTCAGGCAGACCAAGAAACATACCATTTGTTTAATTGCTCTTTCATCTCTTCATACTAGAGGCCAGCCTAATAAGAATACGTTACACGGTCAGTGAAGGGAATCAGTTACTAATGAAAACTGTTTAAAGCAAACCACCACAGACCTGCTTCAGCATTTGAGATATCTTTATTTTAATTCAGCATAAGCAGAGGAGGTTGAAAAAAAACACCAATTAATCCAAAGTATCAACACAGCATTAAGCCTTCAGTGTTAAGAATACAGGAGAAGGCATCAGGCTTCTTGTAGGCACGATCTGATCAGCAGACAGGGAGCTCCTCTGTAGCTTTCTGTCCCTTCCACCTGGAAGGCTGCTTTCTCATTCCTGGCTATCTGAGTGTACCCCGGGGGCATATCCTCAGAGGGAGTGCACAGGCTCATTAGCCTTCCTGAGTGCTGGAGCAGGAAATGAGATGTTTGAGAAAGCAGACAGGAGAGGGACCCCAAACTCAACCCTTACCCCTAAGACTCATGCCCCCAATACTTTGCTTCTGTGTTGTTTGTTGGAGGGGGGAGGGGCATGTTCTTTCTCAGTATTTCTTCCCACACACAGACTTTTAGGGAGAACTAATTTCAGTTTTTATTTGCTGATCAATAAACACAAGGGTAGGTCTTGTCTGTTCTCAGAGATAAAGAACTGCAGGCATAACTACTCTCTATCCAGCTGAACAAGCACCGGTGTTCGCTTTGTTTTTTCACAGTGTTTCTGTGAGATAAGAGAAACCGCCCAGACATGATGCATGACCAGGCAAGGTTTTGAGAGAATATTTTATAAATTCATTTCCTATTTTGAATAGTAGGATGAAAAGAATGGGGAGGGTACCACACACAGGACAAGCTGATTTTTTCTGTCTTCAAAACAAATAAGAATACATGTGCAGCTGAGGAAAGAGTCAGACAGTTTTCAGATCTGAATATGAAAAGCAAATAGAAAAATTGTAGTAATTTAGTAATTTGGTGACCATTTTCTGCCACAGAAATTGTCTGTCACGTGAACTCAGAATCAATATAGGACAGATAAGACCTGTGGATAGCCAAGGAGCAAGATATATTCCTAGGAAAATAAAAGGTGAATGGAACCAGATTAGAATTGTATTAGATCCAAACCCTCCAAGGAGCTTAGCAATTTTCTGAAAGAGAGCCACGATGGAGGAGCTGATTTGAGATTAATGATGTAAGACTTTAAACAGTAAGATTCAGTATAAAATCAGTGAGTATTTTTATATGGCAGGTAAATTTGGGGGCCAACAACTTAAATAAGTTGAATGAGAAAATCATTTAGGAGAAATATGCCATTAGGCTAAGGAAAGACCTGAGTTTGGGTGGATGTGACACTGGTGGTACATAGGAAGATGGGGATTTCATGGGTAGAAGAAAGAGAGATAAAACTCAAGAGATAAAGACAGGTAGTTAGTAAAAGGAAAATTGAAATTGAAAGCCATGATGTAAATGTTTTCTGAGCAAGTGTAACTGAGGATAGAGTAAAATCTTAGGGAAACTGAGCAGCACTTCATTGCCCATGTTTCTTTCCATCTCTAGGTTCATGAATCCAACAAACTGTTGTCTCTCATCTCCATCAGCAGATAGTAAATTCCCTATAGGGCAGAACATAGCCCATGTTTTCAAGAATCTCCCTATGAGATCAAGTGAGGGCCTTACTAGATAATAATAATTGGTAAATTAATGAATAGATATTTCCCTTTTATTCTGAATACATTTTGAAATGTGGTATCAGTATATAGGCCGGGCAAACCTAGAACTTGAGATTTTCCTGATTTAGCCTCCCAAGTGCTTGGATTACAGGATGTGTGCCATACTCAGTAACGGATTCTTCTTTAAGTAATCATCTTGTTAAGTAAGTCCTAGATTTGAGGAACCCAGAAAATGGATTGTACTTTATTTTTCTAATATTGGTTAAAACAGGGAATTTATGGCTTGGATCATTATTGTTTTATTTAAAAAAATAATTCGTTGGTCTAATGACAGATATAGATAAGTGAGACCTATGGGTCTTAGGAGAGAGGCCTAGATTCAGTGATGTTTTCTTGCTCCTAGAGTCAATCAGGCTGGACTGTAGAGAGCTTTTTCCAGGTCCAGCCTGACCGGTACTTTTCTATTACTGTTTGCCTCTTTGGAAAGCTTGGTGTCCTCAGAGCAAGGCAAGGTCTATTATGTCACCGTCCCTGGCACCAGCACGTACAATAAGCTTGTATGAAATGGAATGCATGCTTAAGAAATGATCGTGAAAAGAAGGGGAGAGGGAAGGAAGCAAGAGTAGGGGTAAAAGAAGGTGGTCTCTGTTTTTTATAAGTTTCCTCTTCCCCCAACCTCAATTTTGTGTTAGGCGCCAGAGATTTCAAACTGATGAAACTTAAACTGATGCTCTTAAGGGACTGATAGTCTAGTGAGATACAGAACTAAAACAGCAAGAGGGGAAGTGTTTCATCATAACAGGAAGCCAGATAATAGAGTAAACAAACCAAAGGAAGCATCCAGTTAGCCCCTGAGGGGAGACAGGTCACTGAGCATAGTGCAAACTAGAGGAGAATATTAACAAACTCCTTTGTGCTTTGGAGGCTTGACCCAGTCTCCCTTCAAATTCCTAAAGCTGATTATACACAGTTTGAGCAAAATGTGAAAGACCACAAGCCCTTGGATTTCAACCTTTCTCAATTCGGAATCATTTTAGTGATTGATTTTTTTGTCTTGGCACAACTGGACGTTGCTTTCATTCTGGGAATGCAAGTGGCTGCTCTAAATTTGTCACACCGTGGCTTGTTGTAGAGACATGGCTTTAGAAGCACAGCCTAAATGCCTCCAATTAAAGGCCTGATGTCTGGGACAGACCTGTATGTACCATATGCTGTGTCAGGAGTAGTGGCTTTGTTAAGCACAATCCATTAGCATCAGCGTTTGTTCTTTCCTGAGGAAATTCTTGTCCCCATGACAAGGATTAATGATAAAACATGTATATGGTGGTCTTTGTATTTTATAACAACCTATCACGGCAAAAGTGTCTATTTTAAATGTTCTGAAGAGGGTAGATAAACTTGAATCAAAAGAAGGAGAACCAGTGGCAAAATAGGAAGGAAGTTTGGCTAAATTTTCACATATAGGATAGCCTCTTTAAGCCTTCTGATTTAATGTTTGAAGGGCCAGAGATAGAGGTCCTGCTTTGACTTTGGGCTTTTTGATCTTTCTTATTCAGGTATTGACCCCAGCACAAATTAAATCAATATGCCAGGCAATTTTGGACTCTGGGAAGCAGTACGCCCTGAAGAAGAGAAAGCCATTCCCCCTGATGTATTCTTACTATGGAACTGAATACTTGGGTGAGTGGCACATGCCTATATACTGGAGAGCCTCTACTGGTAACACTGAATAAAGAACGAATGCTTTCAGTTTTGCTATAGAACAGTGATTCTCAACCTTTTGGGGGTCTACTGACCCTTTACAGGGGTAGCATATCAAATATCCTGCATACCAATATTTATAATGGGATTCACAACAGTCGCAAAATTACAGTTATGATGGGCAACAAAAATAATTTTATGGGGGAGGGTCACCACAAGATGAGGAACTGACTTAAAGGGTCACAGCATTAGGAAGGTGAGAACCACTACTGTAGACTGTCATTATTCATGAGCAAGCAATACTTTAAGCATTTGAAAACAAAACTTTAGATATAATTTAATACCTTTTCAAAGTGTGAATGACAGTAATACAAATATTTTAATATTTATGTTCACTAAAGACAAAAACCTTTATTATCAGCCACTTATTTATTTGAGATAGAAGTCTCAATACATTGCTTAAGCTGCCCTTGAAGTATTGGATTCAAACAAATAGCCTACATCAGCTTCCTGAGGGACTGGGACTATGGGCATATATCATCATACATGGCTTAACTTTGTTGAAACATGATGAACAATTATTACACTGATTCTAAGTACTGTTTTTGAATAGGGGAATAAGATCAATTCATTAAGTTTTTAATGATAGCGGATTCATAACAGGCAACTGAATTACAGTGACTAATTTTGAGCTCCGATTCATGTAAGGAAAAGATGAGTGTCCACCTCCCCCCCGTTTGAGTCCTTACACTCCTGAGCAAGACTTGTAAGCCACACTTAAATGGTGTTGTGTCACAAAGTGACCTCTTTAAATTATTGTTTATGTTCCTTTTACCTAGAAGGTTTCACTTCCCAGAAGCCCTTCATCTGCTTCTAATACCCAGACTTCCAAACTTTGTGCAAACCTTATGAGATATACTGAGACACATTCTGTGTCTTAGGGAAAAAGGTAGTTGAAGCCTATCTTGAGAATTATTAACATGTTTCAGGTATTTTCCCCTGAAGCAAATAGGGTGACATCATGGTATCATGCCCACACTATTAAGGGAGTCCTCACTGTAACTTATTATAATTTGTGACTCACTTGTTCAACTGCCCTGTCAGGTTTTATGCACATTCAGGCTAGGGATTCATTCATTTATCTCTGTGATCCTTGGACCTTTGCCATAGAGGCTGCATTTAATCAGGTTATCCGAATGAACGGTGGAATGGCTAATGAGCAACATAGTGCGAGTTTTTCAAAGAAGTCTTTGTAGGATCAGACCTTGAAACAGGATTTGAGTATAAAAATCTTATTTGAAATGTGATCCTAGAAAGCATTGCTAGGGGAGTGGAGAAATGAGACAAGGAAGAGGAAGAATTTCATTGTGATATAACGAGCAGTTCTAGATAGCACAGGCTCTGTGTTGGACTTTTGAGCTGCTTTGACAAAATGCCTGCTGTAGCAACTTAAAGGAAAAGACATTTTTATGCTCATGGTTTCAGAAGGTCCGTTGTATTGTCACTTGACTGAACTCATTCTTGGCCCATAATAGGGAAGAACATCATGGGAGCAGAAGCATATAGCAGCAGTTACTCCTCTTGTGCTAGATGAAAATCAGGGAGAGGGAAGGGCCCGAAGACCATCAAAGATATATACTAAGCAATGTGTTTCTTCTAGATAAGCTTCAGATTCCAACAGTTCTACCATATCCCAAAATAGTGCCACTCACTGGAGCACAAGCATTTACTGTATGGCAAATATTTCATATTCAAACTGGAATAGGCTCAGTTTCCCTGGAGACTCTTAGAGGACATATAGGACATGCCTCAGAATTGTCTTACCCAGTCTGAGAAGTTCAGATATTTATCTATACATTTCCTGATGTATTGGTTGGCTGCTCCAGGAGTGTTAATTCTGTATGTGTTGAGCATATTCCTGTGGCCAGAGAAAAACTCAGGCAAAATAAGAACTATTTAAGGTAGGGAATTTGGAGAGCATAGATGTACCTGAGTGGAAAGTTTGCCAGTGTGCTAGCAGTGTCTTTTACAGTTCTTTCATTAATAGTATTTTTTAAAGAGAAATCGACATTCTGGCCATTGATATATATACTACACCCCACATTTCTGATAAATATGTAAATACTTTCCTGAAAACTCAATCTTCCTTTTAATAATTATTACCGTATATAATATGCAATATGTTTTAATATAGGAAGAAACAATATGCATCATATATATTCTAAGATGTATATGTTATATAATATGTGAATATTTATATGAATATTATTTATTTGTATAAATAATGAAGCACTAATAAAGGAATTGGCTTAAAGGATTATAAGGCTAAAAAATCCAGACCTAAGAAGGTCAATATTGTAAGTTTCAGGCTGAGTCTAAGTCCCCAGGGAGAAGGCAAATGCCTAAGCTGGAGAATTATTTCTTAGTGTTTTTGTTCCATTCAGACCTTGATGAGTGGGTGAGGACTACATACATTGGCAAGGGAAATCTTTAATCATTTTATAGGTTCAACTTCTTTTTTCAAGGTAGGGTTTCTCTGTGTCACAGCTCTGGCTGTCCTGGAACTCTTTTTGTAGACCAGGCTGGCCTTGAACTCGCTGAGATCTGCCTGCCTCTGCCTTCTGAGAGCTGGGATTAAAGGCGTGCGCCACCACTGCCCAATGCCAGGTTCAACTGTTATTATTGTCTCCACAAGCACTCAAAAAGACATACCTAGAAATAATGTTCAACAAAATCTCTGGGCACCATCTTGCCCAGTTCAGTTGCCACATAGACTCACTAATGCTCCTGCTGCAATCTATTAGAGTACTTCACTTATATTCTAAATTTTTTTTCAAATATGACTCACTTTCTGAACTGAATGGGGAAAGGTTTCTTCAAGAGTATAGGCAAACTCATATTCATCTTTGTGTCTCCATGGTGAGATAATGTCCAAAACATTAGTATTCATTGTGAAGACTTCAATGAATTTATGCCAAGAGAAAGGGCTTTTTTTCCCCTCTTTTGTTTACTCATCTATCTTTAGCACCTAAAGCATCTGGTGCATAGTAGATGCTTAATATTTATATTTTAAATATTGATGGATTATTAAGATATATAGACCAAATTGATCTCAAGCATTTTGGGAATATTTTTATAAGATCAAATTTTCTATAAAGAGCTTAACAGTTTTAGTTAGAGATTGTGGACCATATGGTTTGAGACACAAATTCAAGTCTGCTGTATGATGCGAAGGAAGCAGAGAACAATGTGCAAATGGCTATGTTCCAATAAAACTTTATTTATAAAAGTAATGAGTAAGCCAGATTTGGGCTGCAAGCTATACTTTTCAGCTGGTTTAGGTTTTAGCAACTTAGTTTTATAGTACTATATGTGCTTTTAAATAATATTTTAATGTAAAACAAATCTCATAATTTTCTTTTCACTAGATCAAACTACCTTGCCACACTTGATGGATAAATGATGCTTGCTTTGTCCACACAGGGGCAGCTCATGGCCTGTCATCCATTCTGCAGATGCTTCTTTCTTACCACGAGCATCTCAAGCCTTCAGATCGGGAGCTGGTGTGGCAGAGTGTGGACTTCCTCATGGAACAGGAACAGAATTGCAACTGGCCACCTGAGCTGGGAGAAACGATTGAGAGAGAGAATGAACTGGTCCACTGGTGCCACGGTGCTCCAGGTCTCGCATATACTGTTGTCTGAAAACAGAAACAGGGCTGCCTTTCACTGAGATTACACAAAGGAAGGTTCATTTTTCTGACATCTGAGGGTATTTCTCATCCTGGACCATAGCTATCAAGCTGAAATTTTTAAAAACAAAAAAAAAAAAAAAAAAAAAAAAAAAAAATCTTGATCTTGAAAGGACATCTGAAAATCATTCCACAGGTTGAAAAAAATACATCTCTCTATCCACAGTGTTAAACAAGCACTCCCTCAAATGTAATATGACTCACATATGTAGTCTATACTTAGGATATTGAGTGGTAGAGTGAGTGATGAGTATGTTCAGAGATCTGGGTTTGAATCCCAGAATATATGCACAAAAGAATCAGTAGCTCCATGTTGAAAAGCAAAAATGAAATGGGTAGAATTAATTTTAATAATATGTAACCCAAATATTATTTTAGTAGGGTACTAATTTAAAAATAGATATGACTGGGCTAGGGACTAAAGGCACTGCTTGTAGAACATTTGCCTGGAACACAGAGGACCTAGGTTCAATCCAGAGCACTAAAAATAATGTTAGTGTACATTCTTTCAGACATTGAAATCCTTAAAATTTCTTGTTGATTTAAAATTACATAACATTATAATCAAATGCTGCATGTTAGAGTCTTTTTAGCTATATTGGAAAGTGCACATCTACAGCCTGATCACTTACATGATGGCCTCTGTCATGCCTAGGAGTCTGACAACTTGTAAATCTCTAATCCCCGGCTCTATCACAACCCAGTGAATCACAATGTATATTTGACCAGTATCCTTATGAAACTTGTGTTAATCTTTAAGTTTCAGATGCATGGCTTTGAAATTAATGGTCAACTGAGTATTTCCAGTAATAATTAATAAAATGTCTAATGAAATAACAACCCATCCCCCAGTGAATTCTGAAATTGAGCCTTGAAACCAAACTTCACTATTCTATCCCATTATACAACTAACTAGCCTTTTGAAGAAGGAATAATTTAAAAGAAGTTAAATTCAAGCTAATAAATTCAGTTAATTGGCAAGGAGACTGGAATTATCAAATAATACAGTTATTAAATTTGTTTTTGAAAATTGCATGTGTATATAATGCTTTATAATCTCACCTTCCAAAATATTTTGATTATTAATGAATTTAGTTTACCAGGCTGTGCTTCAAACAGAAGAGCACAACTTTAAATTGCATTTGATTTATCTTTGTCTTGTTACCTGATTTTTATTGCCTCCCTTCTCCCTTTAATTAATGTTTTTTAATCAAATTAGAGTTTTGTTTTTTCCTTGATACAGTTTGAATAATATAAGTCACTGTCTACTCTCATATTTTCTTTGCCTGCCACATTTAACTATGGAAGGAATGGCAAATTGTGTATTATAAAAGTACCAGGACATAGTACATTATGTTCAGGCTAGCTGCTGCCAGGTATAATTTGTGCCCATTACTTCTTGCTTTGACCTTTTTGGGGAGAAAAAACACAGCAGGTATTTAGCATTCTGGAAATCGTGTTTCTTGTTATACTCAATACTTCTATTTCTCCTTCCCCTTAATCATTCTCAGCGGTGGTCTCTGGATATTCTCCAAGCATGCCAGGATTCCTAAATTCTGGAGATGTCCCAAATTAAATATAGACTATTTTAAGAGGACTCAATATGCTAGTAAAAGTCCTTAATAGAGTAGAAAGAAATCTACTAAAATGAGTGGGTGAGCCTGTTGAAATGGGTGTTTAAATGACTGTTATTGTACCCTTTCTGTATACCAAATGCCATCTGTTTCAGCAGGTCATGGATAGGATTCATGACATTGGAGACTTTATTTACCCTCCTGTAACATTCATTCTAAGTGTTTTAAAAAGAGTAACATAAATATATTGCTTCAAATCAAAAATAAGTCCATATTGTCACCAGAGTATGAAAAAGAAACTGATTAACTAATTAAATAAGGTCGTTATTTCTGCTTACCTCAGCCCTCACCTAAGAGTGATTATAAAATGGATAATTGCAGGTCAGAGACAGTCAAGATCTCACTGAAGCTGACTACAATAAATTTCTCTCTAACTTTAACAGGAAATGGCCTAGAAAAAAAATTTATTTGTTTGAGAAAAATTTTGAGAATAGATTTATGAACAGCACAGATGGTTTGGGATGACAGACCATTCCTATGATTAAAAATCTGCCCGAGATAATCTATAGTGTGGAACATCATTAATGTACCTTATTCACACCTTAGCTTCCTATGGGCTTTCTTTCAGCTCACCTCGACAAGTGACTGCCCTAGATATTAGGTATGAAATGCATAACGAGTTCTTGACTAGAGATGAACAACCCTGGGGTCCAATTATAACTCTAACAAGTGACCTTGAAAAAAATATCTTTTTTTTTAAAGAAAAGTCTGAAATGAGCATGCTGAAGTGGAGTAGTGCTTCTCAGTATTTTTGTCACGATTGGCACATCTTCACATCTGGATCTTTGCCATTCCTGAGGGAAGTATCTCAGATGCTTTTATAAATACCTCCAGTGATATGTAGCTTTGTCGCCTTAAATACAATAAAGTATTGCAGGAAGCCTCATGTGATCCCTCCATAACCTTGATGACTCTGAAGTACAGGATGGAAGTCATTTGCAGAATCATTAAAACAAATGCTGTGGCTAAAATAACCTCCCTGGCTGCATCAGGTTACGGCATGACTTTGGTAACACTGACAGTGCACTTCCTGTAGTCTGTGTGAAACACAGGTGGGAGCGGTTTTGAAATTTCATTCCACAAAGGCTCTTGGGTAGGTGACTTTGAATAAAGAGCAAAGCCCCTGGAGCACAGATTGGTAGCTAAGTTTGTAATGACTCAGCAAAATTACACATCCTAGCATGAACCTGGGTGGTGATGCTCCAGTATGTTGAAGTAGTGTATTCTAGCTGTCACAAGTCTCTGAAGACCCCACATTTCAAAGATTTAGTCTCCCCAAACCATCTTTATTAAGTTGTGATTTAATTTCCTGGTTGTATTTGGCAAAGTCATATACTGTCACTGACTTCTGTTTCATATCATTGAAGACTAATTAGTGGCCATAGGAAAAAGCTGTGCTAGTTCCCATCACAGTCAAAGAAAACATGACATCCTTTCCTTTAGGAATCGGAAGCGTTAGGGTGGTTTCCATTAGGTCAGAGTAGGTGCTAACAAATTTAGAACATGTTCAAGGCCCTACTCTGTCCAGAACCCTAGGATCCATAGCTTTTTCACTGTCTGGGGCTAATGCTTGATATAGCAATTAAAATCATCTCAGTCTGTCTTCTTTTCTATATCTCTGCTCTCCTTCTAGTGTCAGCTTCCACTAAAGCAGTGGTGCTCAACCTTTCTAGTGCTACAACCCTTTAATACAGTTTCACACATTTTAGTGACCCCTCCTAAAACTCCAACCCTTTAATGCAGTTCCTCATGTTGTGGTAATCCCAACCATAAATTATTCTCATTGCTTCTTCATAATTGTCATTTTGCTACTGTTATGAGAGGTAATCCAAATATCTGATATGCAGGGTATCTGATATGCAATCCCTGTGAAAGGGTTTGAGGCTCCCAGTTTGAGAACCACTGTGCTAGGGTGCTGAATGAGGCATTACACAGACAACAGACATTTATGGAACTATTTGGTCACAAAACACCACACCAGATGAGGAGAAAAGAAAAGGAATATGATAAAATTCCTGCCCTTTAGTGGTTTTCCTTAGAGTAGGGGAAGAAGACAAGGAAACAGATAGGTTTAATTTGGTTATGTATAAGTGCTACATTATATATAGTGTGAGATAGGATCCAAGAAAAGAGATTTCTCATGCTGCCTCCAGATTCAGTGAAGGCTTCCTAAAGAAAGTGATTTCTGAGTTGAGTTGTGCCAAGAAAAACAGGAGGCTTCTTCCAAGAATAACAGGCACTGAGGAGCATTGGAACACTGCAGGTAGTCTGGTTTTATGGAAGTCAGAAACTTCAGTCCAAGAATGAAGATGCAGCTAGCAGACAGAGCAGGATGTTGATCATGAAGGGCTTTCTGTATCATGCTATGGTGCCTGTATAATAGGGAACCCTTTGGCTTTTCCTTGGCTAAAACACTTTCCACCTAACACACTCTCTTCTGTGCATCTGGAAGCAGGCCGTACTCTCGAGGGAACCTACTAGGCCAAGGGTTATAGGACAAAGAAGCTAAGAAAAGCTAGAGAAATGGCTTTCATGGAGAATAGCTTTACTCTGATTCTGAGGGATGCTAATAGGCACAAGATTCACTGAAAGTTTGGTTCTGTTTGGTTCTGTGTTCAGGCAAGGGAGTAGGCTTTTTCCCCCTCACAAGACAGCGTGGGAAACCGCACACACACAGACACACGCAACACACACGGGACACAGAACCGCTCTGTGGCAGAATCACACACCACGGACCCTGGGTTCAAACTCAGGACCTCGCTTGCGCCAGCGCCGTGTGCTTAACAGGCTGAGGGGGTAGGCTTTTGTATTCCATGATAGCTCCAGAGGACTGAGTACTTGATACAATTTTCTGTTTGCCTGTGGGGCAATTTCCAAAGACAGGAATCTAGGACATATGTTATCAGCCAGCTGTTAAAAGAATTCAGGCGTGGTCTGCTTCCTGATAAGATAAAGGGAAGCTGAGTCAGTTACCTCATTGATTCCTGCTCATCCTCCAGTACTCAATTAGATGATGATAGTCTAATAGGCCTTTCCCACCAGCAGGGACTCGCCTGTGTTCCCATAACTATATTTGTAGTTACATAGCCTAATTTGCACCTCCAGATTAAGCTGTAAAAGCCATTAAAGACAGAGGCCTTTTTTATTGATTTTTATTGAGCTGTACATTTTCTCTGCTCCCCTTCCTGCCACTCCCCTCCCCTTCTACCTTCTCCCATGATCCCCATGCTTCCAATTTACTAAGGAGATCTCGTCTTTTTCTACTTCACATGTAGATTAGATCCACATATGTCTCTCTTAGGGTTCTCGTTGTTGTCTAGGTTCAGACAGAGGCCTTTAAAAATCAGCCTCTGCCATATAGTTCATTCTCAGTTCTAAACAGTCACTATGTCCTATGCAATTACTCTTCGGCAAATTTCATCTCCATCTTTCTGCTAACGAAACTAGCTCAGAGCTCTCCTGTCTTTCTTTAGGTGTTTCCTCATAATACTATATAAGAACAATCACATTGTTATGCAAAAGTCAAAACTAACCAGTTCATAATAAAAGACTTCTAGTAGTTCCCTATCACCCACAGTATACAGTCTAAAATACCTAACACAACTATCATACTATCCATAATGTGAACTCATTCTTATTCTTTTACCATCCTGGCCCCTTGGTTAGAACGCTGCCACCCTGACTTGTGGTTTAGACTTAGATGTCATGAACCTCTTAGCCTCTGTGATCTTTGGTGCCTAATATGTTTTCCCTGCCTCGTCTTGGGCCTGGCATTTCTTAAGTAGCCTACAAACCCCAGAAAATGCCAGCTTCCATCCAAGGCCTCCCCTGACTGTTTCCATCAGGATAGTTTTCACTTGTCTGATCTCTAGTTTTGTTGACAGCAGCATGGGCCCATGCCTTATTTTAGTCACAGTGTCTACCTAAGTTTTAATGGGTGAGCCCATCAAGACATTTATTCTATTCAAGGCCATTGTTTCCACTTTAAAAATATAATTTTGGAGGGTGCTAGGCACAAATCCCAGTGCCTCACACTCGCTAGGCAAGCCTTCTACCACTATGCTAGTCTCTTAGCCCTTTTCTGCTTTCTGGCAAGGAGGAAAGTAGGCTATGCAAGAGCTGGAGTCATCTTGGGTTATTAATTTCACTATGGACTGGCCAACCTTGCAACTTGGGGAAAATAATTTCAATTAATAGTTGTCATGTCTCTTGTTTCTGCTCTTGCTTCTGTACTGGCAAGTTTTGAAGGAATGTTTGTTTCCGTGGAACATGAACTATGGGAAGGGCTAACTTCAAAGCTGGAGTAGATGTCTTATTGAGGTTGTTTGATTGCACTGTTGTTCCTGGAAAGGCTCCTAGCTTTACTCTTAAGCAAATGGGTATTGTTATAAATATGTAAACATTGCAAATTCTGAACTTCTATGGGGTAATGGGTCATATTAGTTGACGTGCTTTAGAAGTCCTCTCTTTGGAAATGTAGCTAGGAATGTAAAAACAAAAGACACTGGGTGTTAGAATATGTGGTGATTCAGGAGGTGTACAACTTTGAGAAGTATGTTAGTAAATCCTGAAAGTCACCTCTTATTGTCATTGATTTTTTTTTACAGGAATTGCTTATCTGTTTGCCAAAGCTTATCTTGTTTCCAAGAAACCACAGTACCTGGACACATGCATACGGTGTGGGGAGCTAACGTGGGAGAAAGGCCTACTGAAGAAGGGGCCAGGGATTTGCCATGGGGTAGCCGGTAGTGCCTATGTCTTCCTTCTGCTGTACCGTCTTACAGGAAACTCCAAATACATCTACCGTGCACAAAGGTCAGCTGTTTTCATGTGCATATTCTTAGAAACCCCCTTTTTCCCTTGAGAAAAGATCTCACATGGTCTTAAATTCATTATATAATGATCAACGGCCTTGAATTCCTGACTCCTTAGTCTTTCAAGCTCTAGACTTCCAGGTGTACACCACCACACCATTTTATGAGGTGCTAAGGATTAAAACCAGAGCTTCCTATGTTCTAGACAAATACTCTACCCACTGAGCTACATTCTGAGTTCTAATTTTTGAAATCTTAGTCTAATTGATTTTCTAAGCAGGTAATATAGTCACCTGGTTTCAAATGTGTAAAAAAAGGAGCATAGCATAGCGACCATCGCCCCTCCCCACTATCTAATTGACCTCCCTTGAGAATATTGTCTGTGTGTCTTCCCCAAGGATGGTTCTGTGCAAATATGGTAATATATCAAATATCTGTTTTTCTTATCAAATGATAGTGCCTTGTTATCTTGTTGATTATGCTATATGAATAAATAAAGGGCCTCGTCTATCATTTTGCTAGTCGTACTAAAACAAGAATTTGACTCCAGTTGTTTCCAGTATTTTCATTATAAACAGTGCTACCTTTTACTTTGTATGAATAGATTATCCTTTCCTGCCTTCTGTTTGGGAGGAAAGTAGCCTATGCAGGAGGCAGAGTGAGCATCATGGATTACGAATTTCTTTACACTGTGAACCTCCAGACCTCGCAACTGAAGGGAAATATTTCTAATTTCTAATTTTATTAATAGTTGCCATGTCTCTTGTTTTCTTCTCTTTCTTCTGTAGTGGATACTACCTTGTGTGAGCAGTATAAATGCCTAAATTAGTCTCTGTAGTTTTATTCCCCTGAAGCGTTGATACATATGGAAACCAGATGTAGAGCAGACAGCATTGTTTTGAATAGAAATAACTCCATACTGATTACTGTATACACTGTGCAGGAAGACTATGAATAGGCTATAAATAAACTGGTAGAAAACTGAGAAGTCCCTTGGAGGGCACTTGGAAGCTGTCTGTGTAGGTCCTCAGAAGAGGTCTTGGGTTTTCTGGGTGGCACTTATATCTGATAAGTTAGGAGGGCTTCTCAGCCACCCCCCCATATGATTGATTCTCTTGTATCTGATTGTCCCTCATTCTTGTGAGAATCCTTTGAAGGTATATACCCAGAATCATATTGGTTATGCGAAATAGTGAAATAGTGCCCATTTCTCAGGTGTGTTGGCTGGTTTAAACAAGTTAACACATGAAAATTATTTTATTTTTTAAATTTTATATACATTATTATAAAAAATTGCAAATAAATACAAGAAAATAATTTTAAATAATGCCTGAAATATATAACTATCTATGTAAAGATTAACTTTGTTATTACTAAATTTGAGTTTCATCATCATTTCTAAGTTTTATCTTTGCATATATATATATATATACATTGCTATTTCTGAAAATGGTATCAATAGTAAAGTGAAAACTGTTGTTTCAAAAATGTTACTCACTGATCCCCAAATCAAATTAACCAATTTTCTCAATAATTCTCAGTTAAAAATGGAAGCCTGAATGGTAATTATAGAACTAAAAAGAATGGACAATATTGGCTACAGCACATATAAAAACCTAATGGTTCTATAAAAAATTGAGCTAAGAAAAACCTCTTCATTTATAATTATTACTTATAAATAATTTTATTTATAATTTATTTATATGTAATTATACATATTGATTTATAATTCTTAAGTTACATTATTTTCCTGCTGTTCAGGAGTACAAAACTCTTATTTTAAATGACTGCATATTTAAGAAAACAGTTGATAGAAAATCAGTAACAAGTGGAATTGCAATTTATTTCCTCATTTATTTTAAGCTGCCTGCAATAGTTTCAATGGCCCACAAAGATCAAATGAGTAATTACTCTTGATAGGACTCCTGTGGTGGCTGCAATAATCTAAAATTTATGACAGTACCAACTCTCAGGCCTCACCAGCATCAAAATTGGTGATTATTTTTTGTTGCTGATGACAAATGAAGAAGATCGTTAAAAACAGTGATATAGGTGAGACCATTTGAAGAGGCGGAAACTACTATACATATTGTTTAGTTAATTTAAATAAGAAAATGAAAGTCACAGAGAAAATGTTTTTCATTGAGATTAGAGATCAGTGACTTGTTTCTAAGGCAAATTGTCTTAACGGTAATGCCTCATAGTTGATTTACTATTTGATGGCACCATTATGAAAGTTGCTTGCATTCGCTCCATTCATCTTCATCCTTGGTTGCCCAGAGCAGATTGTGTAAAAATCCTCACATTTATTTTCAGCCTCTGTGACTCTGTCACATAAAATGAGACCAAGTTCAGAAATAATATACTTCCAGAAACAACAAATATTTAGATTTGTTTTAAGGAACAGTGATATATAAGTTGGCTTTGGTTCAAGATAAAACAAAAGTAGGATGATTTATGTGAACTTTTTCACTTATAATTATTGGACCAGTGGAAGGAATAGAATTTCAGAAATACCAATGTGCTTTGATTAGCAACTCTAAAAATAGTTGAATTTGTTGTTGGCAACAAAATCTGTTGCAAAACACAAAGACTTTATATACTGATCTTTTTTTTTCTCTAGAGAATGGAGTTTTCTCAAAGTAATTACATAATTCTGAAACAAACTGACACTAAACTTTAACTTTCATAAAAGAAGAAAGAGCATCCTGTAGCTGGTCACATAGACACAGTCATATTAAAACTGTTCGTGTTTCTTCTTCTCTTAGGTTTGCACACAATTCTTGTTCACTGAAGAATTCAAAGCTGGCTCACGGGTCCTGAGAAAGCATATATAGCTTGTATGAAGGCTTCTCTGGCACTGTCCTCTGCTTTCTCATTGATTTGCCTACAGCCCAATCAGGCTGAATTCCTCCTCTTCAGTGTCTTTGTTTAAAGGCTCCATCTCCCATTGCAGCCTGGCAGAAGTCCCCGAGATTCCCTGAGCCTCCTCTAGGCAGTTTCGTTTACCACATAATCCACATCCAATGGCATCACAGCTATGAGCCTTCACATTGCTGCCCAGAAGGATGAGCTCAGCCTGATGAGAAGCGAGATACCAGACTGGAGATAGAGCCTGCCAAGCAAAGATGCCACAAACTTATCTGAAAATCACAGATGTTGATGTTTCAGGGGAGAGATGGAAAACCGAAGATCAGAGAGAAAGCAAAAGGAAAAGAATGTTTTCCAGTTCGTGACACTGAAGGCAAAAGCGAACTGGAGATGATGGGGATAGAGAGACAATCTTAATAATCTAAAATATATAAAATACTTTTGCCCTCTTAAAAACTGTTAGCAGGGATCAAGTGGTCCTGATGAAGGACATGAAAAGAAACCCTTGATTGGCCTAGGCCTTTGCTTGCTGAAGTTCATTGCTTTTTTTTTTTGAGTTGAAATATTTGAATATGTATGTGGGTATTGTTTAAATCACTATCCTGGGCACTTTAAAAAACATCATATCATACTTATTTTAAAACATTGAAATTTCAAGCTTCCGTAGGTCTTAGAATATCTCTTTCCCTAGCTTGTTTCTTTCCTAGAGCTCAGTATAGTGAGATTCCGGGCAGGAAGGTGATGTAATTTTTAGTGACAGCCTAAGCTTAGTAGCTTAGGGGTGTGGCTTGTTTAGCATGCACAAGGCCCTAGTTCCATGCCTAGTACCATAAACAAACATGAAAGAAGACAGGAAAATTCTTATCTAGCAAATAAGTGTTGTTGCCATGTGTTTGTCTCAACTTGAAGTGTGACCTATATATTGTATATGATAGTAATTCTTCAAATGCCTTCATCTTTGTAATCTCTATGAAGCTATTAGACTATAAAATATGCTCTCGGTGAAAACCATTCATCTCAAAGATCAGGGTAACTACCACAAAGGTAAGTCATTTCCGTATTTCATAGAATACCGTGAAAGACATGGAATGAGGAAAATAGAAGTGGTTATCGAATGAATGTTGTTCTGTTTTATCCTATTAGATTAAGAGTGGAATGAACTCCCTGGCTGGTCACCTTACCTTGCAAAACAAAGGACATGCTAGAGCTTTACTATCATACCAGTTGATTCTAGTTATCATATTAAGTTTACTTTTGCTAATAACAAAGGTTATAAAAATGCTTCAAGCCAATAGTGGATTGCTGAACACTAATAGAAGCAACTGTCACTTCCATACACAGAATATGAGTTTACCACAGTCCCGGTATTGATTAATCACTGAAGTTCAAACATCATATTAAAGAAAACTGTTGTGCTGTATAAGATGTCATTGTTTCAATAGTCATTAGCTATTTGGATATATATATATATACATAGGTACATATGTGTATACGATACATTTAATACCATATAATTTGAAGCACTATTTGAACTGTAGATAGACTTTGGGAGGAGTTAGGTAATACTTTACTGCCTAGAACATTTCTGTGTGTGCTGGCTTGTGGATCTGTAGGAACCAGTGGATTTGAATGGGTTTGTATGAATGTTATATGTGTGATCCTATTTTGGAAAAGAGGATCTCTTGTATTCATAAGATTCTCAAAGAATCTTACCAAAGAACTGTCTTTTTATATTTTATGACTCTTTGTACGTTTGCAATCGTTAACACAAGCTAGGACAAAATGATTTTTGCAAAATGTGTACCTTATTGGCTTATGGTTCCATTTCACACCCTCATATTTCAACGTATAAAATTGGCTTTAATTGCTCATCTGTGAAAATACTGTTTGGAGTAAAACTTAATTAGATTCCAGAAGTTCTTTCTTGAGGAGGGCCTAAGCCCTTGGAAGCCCTAAGGAAAATTCTGTTTACAGAATGTTCTCCTTCTGAAAGAACCAGTGATGGCTGCTACAATATCTCACTTAAAATGCATTTGGCATGGGCCCTACAGGCTAAAGATAACCAGGCAGAATTAGGCCTTTTACATTAAAGGAAGACATGCTTTCATTGTGTCTGATCAGCCCCTCAGTGTGTGTTAGGTGATCTCCCTAAAGACAGAGCTAGGAGGGAACAAAAAAAAGGATTTGAAGTCTGGTTTCTCCTTTCAGGTTCATTTATTCAGTATTCTGGATTAGAAATATGCCAGCATCACAGTAGACAAATCAGCCCCTCTCTCAAAGGAACCTCCTTTTAAAAATCTGCCCACCTCTTCCATCATTCATTCTATGGACCAGGAAACCAAAGGACTAGGAAATGACGCATAGATTTGTTATATCTGTTATGTTTCCAGGAGCTTTAGAGAAACGGAACCTACCTTTTAAAGATGCAATAGAGTGACTGGCTGATCATTGTGAAAAGCTCGCTATTTTTGTATATCACATCTAAAAAGGGGTCATGCTTGGGTGTGGTCTTTCTGAAGTTCCACCTCAGTAAATTTGAAACAAAGCTACACTTTTTTTTTGGCTGTTAAACCTGTCATTGAAACTTTCCATTTTCCTGAAAGAAAAGCACCGTTAGTTTGAGAGTCCTCTTCTATATTACTTTCCCAAGAAAGGGGTGAAAGACACATATTTTCAGCAGGAAAGTTAGTCATGCCATGTCATTTATTTCATAATCAGTTTCATGTGTAGTAACATTCTTAGTGTTAAAGCATGATCCCTCTTGAAGGCTACTGTGGCAGTTATAGAAAGGTTTATTTTTATTATTTTTAATTACAAGTATATGTGTGGATATGTGCATAAGAGTGCTGGAACTGCAGTTATGGACGGCTCTGAGCCACCCGATGTGAATTCTGGGAAGGGAAATTTAACTTGGGTTCCCAGAAAGTGGGGTGGGGCTCCAGGCTCTTAACCGCCGAGCCATCCCTTCAGCTCTTACTGTGGCATATTCACCACTGTTCATGCTATCATACTATTTACTATATAGGACAAAACCAGTCCTGAATGCTGAGTGGAGATGTTTGAGGATACATTGAAAAAACCTTAACAGTAAGGAAGGAGACGCATTATACTTCAATAGCAATATATTGTAAGACACTGTAGCTTTGTGGCATTAACACAGTTACATGCCTTTCTTTCTACTTTTAACTGTCTATATTTAATTTACCCTATCTCATTGCCACATTACATCTTTTCAATTTGTAAACTGGTATTTGAAGGGAACAGAAGTTTGACACTGTATATTTCCCACTGACTTTTTCCAGGCAATTGACCATGTTGTTAAAATAATAGTATTTAATTATGACAATTCATTACATAGAACAGCTTACTTGCTCTGTAGTAAATCCCATCTCTTCTTTTTTACTTCTTTAGTTTTCTTTGAGATTTTAATCAAATGTTATGCAAATTGTTTTGGTTTCTGTAAAGAGTATATCTCAGTATTTCAATGCAAAAAATATGAGTTTGGATTTATACCAGGCTAAGAAAGTATACAGAGGCTGAGGGTGTAATTCTATAGCAGAACACTTTTCTAGCATGCATGTTGTCCTAGGCTTCTAGGCCATTGTTAAGAACAAAAAGACATCAAAGAAAGACACAAAAGGAAATACTAATGTCAAGAGAAACCATGTTAGAAATGCTAAATCCTTGTTCTGCTACTTTTTTTTGGGGGGGGGTGTTCTGTATATAGTTAGGTACCTTGCCTAATTCATACAGTTGTCATAGGAGTTATTTGTAAAAATGGGTTCTTTATTATTTAAAAAGGCTTCTATGTTTTAGGTTCCTACTATGTGCATATAAAATTATGCTCAGTTCATATTTAAAACTAAACAAACACATGTCTATGAAGATGCAGTGCTTGGGGCCCAGGACCACTAGAAGGGTAAATATATATTTATATTCCACTGCCAATTCTGACTGTGGTGTTTGTGCCTCAGAAGGTTCTGACTTGAAGGAATTTCCCTCCAGCAGGAATGGGTGGTGTAGTCTAGATGCTCTCTTTAACACAAATATTTATTTTTCTGACTGAAAATAAAGGATTCTGGTGCCAATAACTGAAGAAAGGAACATTCAGGCCATAACTATACAGCAGAATGATTGGGAAAGTAGAATAATTTAACAGTGATTTTGATCTGTATTTAATTCGGTCATCAGAGGTGTGTACCTATAGGAATAGAATTATGCTGCTTGTGAAGCCTCCCTTAAATTATTATGTCTCAAATTAATAGCTGGGTAGACTAACCCTCAAATTACAAGGTCATGTGTCTTAGCATAAATTTGGCTAGAGAAAGGCAAGCTAGAAGGCAGGATCACGGCTGGGGGTTGCTTACCAAAGCGTGGCATCTGAAGATAATTTGTACATTGTGCATTTAATGGGACTAAACAAGTATAGTCTTACCACTGGGACTTCTTTTCTTGCTTACTGAAATCTCTTTAACCTGAATGCACCTTCAAGTCAGCATGTGTCATCACCTGTCTCTAAACATCTCATTCTGGATTTTTCCCCTATGTCTGTTTGATCACACACATGACCTCTTCTCCTGGGAAGACAGCCATCCTCCATATCTTTGTCCCCATCTGTCCTTAGCTAAGAGCATGGGGCTCAACAAGATTTGACTCTACTTTAGACAGAAGGGCTGACCTTGAGGTCAGTAGCAACCAAATTGGGACTATTCTGTAGTCAGATCACAAGTCCAGGGCAAGCTGCCACAAGAGTGCCTGTGCAATGAGAATAAGGTAGTGGCCACATGTATCCTGCTGCCACTCCGTAAACAGGACTGGCCATATTGTTTTCATGTCTTTTATTATGTCATAAAAGACAAAAACCAAAGTAGTTCTTACACCAACAAAGTCTCTCCCCTTATTTTATAAATTGAAAGTGTTAATGAATTGGGACCTCATAGGTGATGCTGTTAAGATTTAAAAGAATATTAATTTTCATCTTCTTTAAATATTGAACCTTGTCCTTCCCATCTAGTTCCCTTCACAAATGACAAAGTGTATATGTGTAAACAGAATTCCTTCATATAGAATAATGCAGTTCTACTGAAATTTTCTTCATATATTTTGTGTGATGTGTTCCTCAGTGTATAAATGTTGTATTGTGTGTGAAGTAGCTGTGACTTAGCAATCAGTATAAAAAAGACAAAATCTATACTTGTCTACTGTCTTTAGCAAATGACCTTTATTACAACATATTTTAGTGGGATGTCTGTGTGTAAGTGGCAATTACCAGTAAAATAAATTGTGCCATTAAATTTGATTCAAGTTGAATGTGGTAATACTCACATATGGGTATATTCAAATAAGCATATTGCTTCAAATAATCAGTCTTGTCTCTTTTAGGGCTTTTAATACTAGAGGTGTCTTCTGAAGACTGTAGCAGCGGTAGACTCATTTTGCTCTTGAAAATGCAGTAACATTTGTATTATAGAGATGTCTCAGCAGTAAGAGTAGAACACTATAAGTGTAATAGTTTGGTCTCAGGATCTGGTATAGGCCACTCCAGTCTCTTGGATGTAGTGGCACCAAACTAACAGAATTTTTAAAATGGATTTTGTAGAAATCAGTGAAACATGTTGAGAAGCCATAAATAACTAGGGACTGGTCAAACATCACATACCAGAGTGAATAGAATCTACTTCACCAAAAGGGTTTTCATTTTTGCACAATTTGCAATATTTACAAAATATGTTTCTATCATCATTGGGTTAAAACAAAGTTAATCTTCCTGATGGTACATTTCATAAGCAGCAAATTAGTGCAATTCCTTAATCTTTTGGGGCAATATCCCAAATAGGCAATTGTTAATATAGTATAACAACTTACTCCTAATTGTACCTAAGAGTAAACAAGCACCACAGTTTAATGTACTATTGAAGTATAAAGATGCGTTCAATAAATTAGCATTATTAATAAAGTTGTGCTCTTTGCTCTATTTCTCCACCAATTACAAGTAAAACAAAATGATAAAAAATAAACCAAATGATAGGAATTAGTTATTAGTACTTTAAAATTCTTTTAATTTTTATTAACATTAAATTCAACACCAGTAATCTGTTGTATATAACAAGAATTTTGAAATACTTGCACAATTGAGAGGCTTTGTAAAAATGCCTTTTTGCCAAAATCAAGTTCTTTGACTTCTTGCTAATTCTTATATGTCTGTAGGGGTACTTTGAGGGGTTTGAAAGATATATCAGGAGCAGTTCTAATCTTAGAGCAGAACATTTTGCTAATCATTTTACTATATTACAAAATGTTATACTATGATATTTTATAATAAAACAAAATTATCAAGTATTCTGGCCGATTACATATTATTATACCCAAACATCACTTTCTATAAGTCTATTACCGAGTATACATATTTTTTTTAAAAAATCACAGTGGGTATTTTGATCCTAGTGAGGATGTATAATGCAATATCTGACACTGATTTTTAATGAAAAACCACTTAAATGTAGGGCAGGGAAACTAAGTTGTCCATGTATGTGTTCATCTGACTGATAAAATGACAAGTGATAATTCTGAAAGGTCAACTTATAAATGCTCATTCAGATTTCAGCTTTTGTTACCTATTGTTCCTGGAGCAGGACGGCAATTGTCAGTTGAATTTGCTTCGGCTTCACTGTGATCTTTCCAATGTGTTTTCTGTATCAGTTTTGTACTGTAGAAAAATAATCTGCCATAAACTGCACTTTATTATTTAAAGTGATGTTGCTGGCTTATTGCACCGCTGCTCCACAACACGGTCCACTTAATAATGTAAAACCTGTGATAATCCTTTGCCTTAAGATCTGATGCTAAACCGTTATTGTGTTCCGATTAATTATTCGTAGCTACTTATTAGTTACCCTTTAAAGCTAATGATGGTATCAAATAAAATATTAAACAAATACACAGTGGAGGACTGCTGGTGATTCTGTTTGTGACTGTGTGTATCTGGATCCAGGACATGGTAGCATGCTGGGCTCTATAAATAGGCATTCGTAATCCTTTTGGAGAAAGGGCCTGGTACTTCTCAGGCCTTGGCTGAATTCTCCCTTCAACCATTATAAATAGATTTTCTGAGGTCACTTCAACAACCAAGTCAAACAACTCAACTTGTCCACACCTTCTCTCTTTGTTCTTGTGGAGATCTTACGAATCTTTACATCTTGTTTGTATTTACATCATTTTCCAAAATAGCAAAATGCCCAAGATGCCTGAAAATTAAAATCACCCAATTTCTTCATGGAAAATGATCTTAGAAGGTGTGAAGGAGTGTGTGTGTCTGTGTGTCTGTGTCTGGGGGTGGGGGCGGGGAGTCCATCTTGATGTATAGAAGGTTGTGAAAAGTTCAGCGGGTACACGGGATGTGTACAGGATAAAACCAGACAAAATCCCAGCACTGAGAAAAGGAAGTAGACACAAATTCCAACCTCCGACCAAGAAGATATTTGCAATTGATATGTTCTGTTTTTGCAATTGAGTGTCAGTGAGTACCTGTCAGCCACACTCCAGGGCAGGTCTCATGGTCAGGAGTAGTGGGCCAACACAAAATGGACTCCATGTTTGTTGGTTGGTTGTGTTTTTAAAAAAATATTTTTGTACTTTTTGTTTCATTTTGTTGATTTTAACAATTTTTTGTCTTACTGTTTTTTATTTTAGGTATTTTTGTGACAGAGATAGCATAAAGTTAGGTTGTTGGGAGGATGGAAGAGTAGGATGGGGAAAGAATATGTTGAAATATATCGTATTCAATTTTTTAAAATAAACAGTTTAGCGAAAAAGAATTGTGTTAGCCTTAGGGGTTGGCATACCAACAGAGGTAGGTGTGTGTGGGGCTGGAAACTGCTTCCTTATTAGGCTCTGGTCTTTAACCTGCCTTGAGTTAGTCACAGCTATACAGCAATATATTCTGAAGGCAGTTTTATCTAGAAAGCAAAACTTCGGCTCACACAACTCTTTCGATGCTTCTGACTCTGCACGCGAAAGACAAAGGACATGCTCAAAAGTTCCATTGAAAAGTTAAAGGTATTTTTCAGTATGTTGAGAGCATGACCAAACACTTGCGCTCTGAAAACCTTCTCAGGGGGCTCAGGCCCTCTTGGGATAGCAGGAAAACCTGAACTTTTGACCAGACTTTTCTTCTGCCCAGTAACCAGACTGATCGTGGATCAGGAAGGAGTTCAGACTCCCTCACCCCCAATTCTGGTTTCTGCTGCTTGCGGTTTATCAGTCACTCAAGACAGCGCAGACCTACGGACTCTAGGACCCAGAGGCTGCGCGCGGGCCAGCTTTGTTGGCGGCCTCCTGGCGTGCTCAGGCAGCTGCCGTCAGAAGGCGCGGGTTCGCGACCCGCCCGGAACATTGTCCCCCGCGCCACCGCGAGCTTGTGGCGCGCGCTGGCGGTTGCGCACAGTGCGCGTGGGCGTGTCCGAGCGGAGCCACGCTGCCCGCCCCACCCCCCTGTGGCAGTTGCCCCCAGGCTGGGCTCAGGCTTGCGCGGGGCCCGCGAGCCCTCGGCGGGCTACGCTGCGCGCCACCGGCTCAGGGCCGGGAATGCTGGGAACCGCTCGGTGAACCGTCACCGCCGCGGCCGTCGCCGCCGCCGCCACCCGCGGGGCGAGTCTCTGAGGCGCGGAGATGAAATTCCCGGCCTCGGTGTTAGCGTCCCTGTTCCTGTTCGTGGCCGAGACGATAGCGGCGCTCTACCTGAGCAGCACCTACCGCTCCGATGGGGACCGCATGTGGCAGGCGCTGACGCTGCTCTTCTCCCTGATGCCCTGTGCTCTGGTGCAGTTCACGCTCCTCTTCGTCCACCGCGACCTCAGCCGCGATAGGCCACTGGTGCTGCTCATGCACCTGCTCCAGCTCGGCCCCCTGTTCAGGTGCGTGCGGAACCCAGAATCCGCCCTTAGGCCACAGCCCCTGGCCGGTCCCCCCTCTACTGCCCCAGCTGGGGAAGAGGCCTTCCTGAAGGGGACAGATGGCCAGAACCAGGGTTGACATGCCCTGCTTGCCCAAACCTTCCCATTCCAGTCTCTGGAGATGTCCTGGATTTCAGAACCCATAGATGGAATTGCCAATGTTAACTTGAATTTGCTCAAAAAGAGAAGCAGTCTTTGCCTTTTTTGGTCTCCTAAAAATACGTGTCTTTCTCTGTGGTCAAGTGGACTTCTGCAGGATTGGCATGTGTGGTCTTTAGAAGTTACTCTAAGCGCGGTTAAAGTCAGAGCCTTTATGGGTCATTTAATTTAGTTTATCAAGCACATGGCACTTAGAGTGTGTACCAGGCACTACTCTAAGTGCTTTGTTAAAATTTATTTAATTCATATACAGAAGTCTAGAAATTCATGAGCTCTACTTTTCTCTTAGCGTGATGATTATTGTCTAGCATGAAAACATACGGTACCAGAGATGTCTTCTGAGTCTGCCCAATTTCTAATATAGTCATGAAGTCTGAGACACAATGTGCCTTGAAGACAGGAAGTTACTATGTTAAGAAAAACTGTTAATGCCATTTCTAGGGGGAGAAGTTGTTGTGGCTCTTTGTGGTGCTGTGGATTCAATCCAGGGCCTGGTACAGGCTAGGCAAATGCTCTACCACCGGGCTAAATCCTTAGCCCTGAGAATTAATCTCTATGAACACAAAACAAGAAGTACACAGTAATGAAATAGACCTGATTTTAATCTCAGAACTTGAAGGGAATTTAAATGTATTATTTTCCTATCTTTTATCTTACTTGGGGAAATGTGAAAGTAAAAGTTTATGTTCAGATTAAAAAAGCATTCACAATATTAAAAGTTTGCATGCTACTTTAAACACAACCATTTTAGCTTACTGTACTGTGCAGTTTAACAGTTATGGCAAACTCGGTAAACAGGTTCCCCATTCTTCAAGAACTAGCGATTCCTAGAAAGGACAAGAAATCTATGCTGGTAGTAGTGAGAAACTGCTGCTGACAGTCAGGGAGGCATCAGAAAATTGGGTTAGGGGTACTTAGAAAGCATGGCAATCAATTAGCTAGTAGGGAACCCATGTTCCTAAGCAAGCCCTGTGGCCCTGCTAGTGCCCCTGCTCAAGAAGCAAAGTGAGGTTTGACTTTTGACAAGGCATTCATCATTTAATGTCATCTGTGGGGAGGAAACTCATATTTGGGCGGAGTGGCTTGGGGAACTGAGAATTCACAAAGGTTGCTGGTGCTGAGGGGTTTGGTTCACTCCTCCATGCCTTAGCTGATTGACTCTTGCATTTGTTTACGGCATATCTATTATTTTGGTGCTGAAAGTTGCATCAAGGACCTTAGGCATACTAAACCCGTGCTCCGCCAATGCTATAGGCGCTCTCAATCCCTGTCCCCATTTTATACAAGGAGCAAATGAGGCTCTGGAGCATGTACCCAAGGCTTCCTTCCAAAAGGCAATTAGGTTCATTATGTTCTCTGTGTTCTCTAAAAGAAAGTAGAGTGTTCAGTACACTTTATCAGCAGTTCCATCTTCAAAGCTTTAAATGGTTAGTCATTTGTGAGCAAAATTAAAAAAAATAAACAATCAAAACTAACCAGGCAAGTAAGAATCCTCTATCATTGCTGTCATTTAGAAGTGTCTCTTAATGTTAAGAGTACCTCAAGACAAAGCTGATAGAATATTGCTTGTAAAAACAGCAGCTATAATCTAGAGTTCAAGGGAGTATATTAAGATGTTAAGAACAATAGTACTGAATGGAAGAGTGTGAGTTTAGGGTTTTTTTTTCCTCCTAAATATGAACATATGACAAATTTCTCCTGTATTATAAATTCTTTGGTATTCTTCAGTCATCAATGTACTTTAAAAACTTTATTAAGGAGTCTCATTCTGATATTAGCTGATTTGTGTCAAGAAGTAATGAACTCACGATCTTTGAAAAGAGATACACAAAATAAGGTTTCAAGACCCTTAGCTTGCAAATAAAAAGGAAATTTGTTAATTTTTGGTTAACATGACTTAAAAATTATTACTGACATTTCTTCCTAATGACAGATTCTAATTTGAACTCTGAAATCATCAGCTTTTCAGAAAGATCCAGTTATTCCCGCAAACAAGGGAATCACAACACTTCTTCCCTTTTACCCCCTAGCAATGGTTTTTAGTAATATTTTCAAGTTGTTTGGGGGCAGTTTACTTCTACTCAAGTTAGGGTAGCCAAACTACCATTTTTAGGGAGATGCTGTTATTGAGTTCATACAATATGACCCAATTAAAGTGCATACATATTTTATCCTATATAGTGCTTGCCTTAATATGTCAGATCCTTAGTATGGGAAGATGGATGTCTGCAATACCTTACACTAATGATTATGGGCTATAACTGTTAGCTCACTTCTACCCCTTTATTACTTCAGGGAGTCATTGGCACAACTATTTAGTTCATTTATTTATTATAATTTTAGTCATATATTTAAATGTTTAGCTACAGTTTATATAGTTCTTTCTAATATGAACTTTGGATAGTGTCTTGAATTATCTTTTTTTCCAGTTTGAAGGAAAATCTTTAAGTTATACTAAATATTCTGGAAAAACCAAAGGGAGACTATCTTTTACCCTATGTTTCCTATTATTCTCACAGTTATGTTAGCTTTCATAGTTAGTTCAGTAATTAGTTCAGACTGACAACAGTAAATCTCCCCATTTTTATTACTAGCACAATTTAGCAGACAAAATGAGAGGTTGAACAAAACCTAGGTTTAGAAGATACAGGTTAAAACAGTCTAAATATGTCATAGAACATAGCAAAGTGACTCATAGTAGTATTTCTCTATAGGGAACTTAAAAAATAAAAAACAATAGCAGTCCATATTTGAAACGCATTTCTTTCCTTTGCAGAGTAAATGCACCTGTAGTAAAACCCTGTGAGCTAACTGGCACAGTCTTATTTCTCTGGTCCAGGCATTGAGACTCTGGAGATTAAGCAAGTGGCTTGTCAAAGTTTTCACAATAGTTTCTGTTTAACCAGCATAGGTCTCTGATGTCACTTCTCAGAGCATGTGCCTCACATGAACATAATATATGGCTTGTAGGAAATCATAATGTTTCTTTGGAAAAAGTATTTTCATTGGGGTCTTTGGTACCTCAAGTAATTTGCACTGCCACCAACATGCCTAGTTTTACCTAGGGGACAAGCTGCTGTTATGATTAACAAATGAATTATATTATGCTAGGAAATGGAACTGAATGAAAAAAATGATCAAATTACTAAGTATCTACAGCAAAGATCATCATGAGGTGCTCCACTGGCCAAATCATGCCACCACCTGTTTTGGTAAATAAATTTTTTTTCTATTTTCTTTCTTTTTTAAGATTCATTTATTATGTTTACAACATTTGGCCTCCATATATGCCTGCAGGCCAGAAGAGGGCGCCAGATCTCATTACAGATGGTTGTGAACCACCATGTGATTGCTGGGAATTGAACTCCAGGACCTCTGGAAGAACACTCAGTGTTCTTAACCTCTGAGCCATCTCTCCAGCCCCCGTAAATAAGGTTTTATTGGAATATAACTATATGTAGTCATTCCTTTATATATTATTTGTCTGCAGAGTCAGAGTTGAGCAGAGACCCTGATAGCCTATAGAACCTAAAATACTTACATTACACAAAAGCTCCCTGACCAATGGAGTATGTGATATTGAAAAATTACCTTGAATAATCTTTATGAAGGATGTTGCTCCTCTACCACTGACCTACATCCTTAGCCCTTACCTTGGGTGATTTTATTCAAGTAGCTCATGCAGAGAAACAACAATTAAAACCAACCCTCGAAGCAACATTGGAATAATTAGATAAGTCTTGGCCGAATTTTAAGAAAACAGTAGTTTGTTTCTTAGTTTTTATAAATAGTAGCAAGATTTTAGTAGTAGTGGTAAGATGTCTTGGGACAGTTCATAAATTTATAAGATACAATGTTTGAAGCTTTGTTAAGATATGTCAGGCATGTTGGTGTATACCTTTAATCCCAGCACTCAGAGGCAGAGGCAGGTGGATCTCTATGAGTTCGAGGCCAGCCTGGTCTACATAGTGAGCTCCAGGACAGCCAGGACAACATAGAGAGACCCTGTCTGAAAGGAAGAAAAAGACAAATATATCACTTGGGGAAAGCAGTGGATTGTGAGAGGCTCCAACATTTGAGCTTCCTGTGCTGTTATTTTTTTTTTCTGTAAACTTTGTCATTTGCATAAGTTGATCTCAAGTTTCATTTAAAAAAATTCTATAAATGATCCCTATTTTATATACTCTCCTCAAACATCAATAGAATTTCATTTTTCTACAAACCCTTATTCATTCATTTCATAGAGCAGCTTTTGCATGCTCTACCTTTTGCTTGTTTATTTTGGTCTTTAAAATCTCTAAGTTTAACTTTTATATCACAAGTAAAGAATATTTGTTAAAATAACAGAGAAACAAAATATTTTTATACAGTGAAGAAAATGAAATCTTTAATTTAGCTGCCTAAAGAGAGTAATTCTTAATGCTTTGTTTTATATCCTTGCTAGAAATTATATGGGGTATGATTGTAAACTGTCAGGAAAAATGAATCCAAATTTCAGCAGTTTACTAATTTACAAAATGTATTTATCCTCGTCAAGTCTGACCAATGTACTAGTTGTTTAACAACTTGTTTACACAATTTCTTTTTCACAATTGGCACTTTTGAGTCACTATAATTCAGTTCTGTCATTTCACTGTTTATGTGTATGTTTGTGTGAATATATGTTTGAACTTTCTCTTAAACTTTGCTTCCCAATCCCGGAGAACTTAGACAACAATGAGGACCCTAAGAGAGACTTACATAGATCTAATGTACGTGGGAAGTAGAAAAAGACAAGATCTCCTGAGTAAATTGGGAGCATGGGAACCTTGGGAGAGGGTTGAAGAGGAGGGGACAGGCAGTGAGGGGAGCAGAGAAAAATGTAGAGCTCAATAAAAATTAATTTAACAAAAGGAAAAAAACTGAAAAAATGCTTCCTTATCAAATATGATAAAATATTTTTTCAAATATGATAAATGTATTTTTATTTTAATAAATTAGATTATTATGGATTGAATCCAGGGCCTAATACATGCTGAGCAGACTCTATTCCAAGCCCAGGATTTTAATTTCTTTGAAAAAGTAAATTTGATTAATTGTGTATTTGTGTGTGTGTTTGCGTGCATGTACATATGCTTCACACATACCTTGGTGCATGTGTGAAGGTCAGAGGACAACTTGGGAGAATCTATTCTCTTCTTTCACCACTTAACAGAAACCCAGGGATTAAACTCAAGTGCTCGGGTTTGGTAGCAAGCACCTTCACCACTAAGCCATCTCACCAGCCCAAAAGTCTTATGCTATTTATATTAGACATTTTCCTAAACTGTTGGTTTTGAGAACAACATAGTATTTAATTGAATGGATGTGCTTGTATATATTTATTTATCCTTTCATTTTGAGGACCTCTAAAATAATCCCATTATTTTGCTATTAGAAATGGTGCTGGTTTAAATTCTTTTGTAAGGTTTCTTTGTGAGTTGGTATATCAGAAACTATCATGTGAACCAAAAGTACAACATAAATATCGTTGTGTTACATATTATATTATTCTGTATATGCTCCATTATCCCGTCTAGATAGTGAGCACCTCTGAATGAATGGAGTGGGAGTCTTCAAGCTATCTAGTAAAGTACATCTGCTATTATCACCTCTGAGAATAAATATCACAACCACGTTATCCTCTCTTCTACACCTTGCCACTTTTGGTTGTCTAACAATATTAACAGGGGTGTTCATTGTCAGTCAAAGGTTTAAATTTTGGAGGAGGTAGTCTTGAATTCATAAACTAAAAAGTATTATCATTTTTCTTCCAAACAAACTAGACTATACTGTCATGCCTTGATAAAATATATTAAAACATCTTTGATTGAAAACATATTACAAGATAGATAGTAGACAGATTTAGTAAACTATATCTGCTGTCATCACCACTGAGAATAAATACCATGACCATTTTATTCGATCTTCTATGCCTGGTCACTTTCAATATGGTCCAACAATCATCTTTGATTGAATATATATTACAAGACAGTAGACAGACTTCCCCAATACAGAAACCACACACTTTCTTCCCCCCTAGAAACAAGTGAACAAAGGTAATATTCGTGAAATCTGTCCACTTCGTGTTTACCAGAAAGGTTGTTGTATTTCTTTTCTTGCATCAAAAAGAAGGTTTCAATTTACTATTTCAAATTATAAATGTACTTAGGTTGTCATAGATACCTCCAGGTGATATTAGAAAGTTAACAACATTCAATAAACCCAGTGAAGCCATAAAATCTAGCAGCATTGTAAGATTGTTATGAAAGTGCCTGTTTTAGGGCATAAAAATCAATGTTTAAAACTAAGGGAAAATTTGTTTTTCCTAGCATTTCGTTATGTAAGCTTTCAAACATGCAGAAGAAAATCTTATTGACTTGTACACCCAAGTACCTGCAACCTAGATTCTGTAATTAACATTTTGTTTCATGTATCTTTCCATTGATCCATCCATCAAATCTGTCTCAGTCTCTCTCTCTCTCTCTCTCTCTCTCTCTCTCTCTCTCTCTCTCTCTCTCTCTGTGTGTGTGTGTGTGTGTATGTGTGTGTCTGTGTATTTGCTTTAAACAAATCATAGCCACCAGTACTTTTTCTTTCCATCAGTGTCTGTCTATAATATTATCTAGAGACAAAAATTTTAGACACTGGTTCCTTAAGAATGTGTCCCTAGAGCAGGCTTGGGACTCCTTAAATAAGACATTTGCCAACCCCAGGCATGTTTGAATTTACCATGGCCAATATGGGATTATTAGGATAAAGAAATAGATAATATGTTGTGTCTTTCAATGAATTCTAAATGCCAAGCATTTAGCGACTATGTGCTATAAAAGTACCTAATTTCATTCATCTTCATGTTCCCCTCCTCCTTCCCTCCCTACCTTCCTCCCTCCCTCCATCCCCGCTTCCTCCACCATCTCTCAACCTTATTGTAGCCCAGGCTCCTCTGTAACTCACTGTATAGCCAACACTGGCCTTGAATGCTTGACAATTATTCTTCCCCAGCCTCTAGACTCTAGGGAGTGCTGAAATGATTAAGTGAGCCTGCACATCCTTTTTTAACTAGGCTGGTTTGTGGCATCAGTTTTATGTGGAAGGTTTACACACAGCTCTCTACCCTTTAGTCCTCTTTCATAGCAGGATGACAAAGTATGTACTTTCTCTATTTTATTATTGAGAGGGAAAGTTCAGAATCTAAGGGCTTTATCTACAGCTGCACAGGTAATGTATGTCAGGAAGAAAAGCTAACCATTTTTCTGTGGCTCTAGAGTGTTAACTGCTTCCCATTGTCTTGTTTTCTTTGCCTTGGTAGCTTTCAGTGTCACCTTTTCTTGATTCTCGCTCAATTCCCAATGGTCTACTGGAGGCCTTGTAGAAGACTGACCCCCTAAGAACTGATCCTTAGAGCGAATGATTTGGAGAGATTTAGAATAGCCGGGCAAGGGTTTGAGAATCAGGCTAAGTGAAAACAAGATGACTGAGAAAGGACAGAATTCTGCCAGTCACTAATTGCAATGACTCAATTTGTTTCTAGGTGTTTTGAAGTCGTTTGCCTCTACTGTCAGTCCAACCCGAATGAAGAGCCTTATGTGAGCATCACTAAGAAACGACAGATGCCAAAAGATGGCCTCTCAGAGGAGGTTGAGAAGGAGGTGGGCCAGGCAGAAGGCAAGATGTTTACCCACCGTTCTGCCTTCAGTCGGGCATCAGTGATCCAGGCTTTCCTAGGCTCTGCCCCACAACTGACCCTACAGCTGTATATTACCGTCTTGCAGCAGGCCATCACTACTGAAAGAGGTATGTATGCATGTTTTTTTTTATTTTCTGCTTTCATTTGAGGTTCAAACTGAAAAGCAAAACAATTTTTATTTAGGTGAAATCCATTTAGATGTTCATTTGTTCTGAATCTGTGTTCTCTTTGCTAACCTAAACTCCCAAGAGTTAAAATGGTAACACTTTTTGGAGGAGGGGGCTTATGAATCTGTATTTTGGTCAGGGCTCAAAAGGATAAGTTCATCTGTGCTCTAGTGTGGACCAGTTGAGGTGGCTCAAATATGTGGGAGTTAGAATTCATTGAAGACTCATATACTGATATGTTCTTAGGGACTGACCTCTTGTCCATGTGGGCAGAGTTTAGGCTTCCTTTACAGCATGGTACTGCTTCCAGGTGTGAAACTGAGTCATTTTTGTGGTCTTGAGCAAGCTACATGATAGCTAGAGGGTTATTTTCTTTTTAACTGCAGTCTAATTTGTAAAGCAAATTCAGTAGTTTTAGTATATTTATAGTGTTATGCCAACATAACTGTTACCTATCATATTAGACTCTAAAATTTAGAACATAGAAGTAACCTATACATTAACAGTCACTATTTTTTCCTTGTTCTCTTGTCCTTAGCAACCGTGAATCTTCTTGCTGTTTCTGTGGATTTGTCTATTGTGCCTAGTTTATGTAAATAACATCATGTACTATTACAAAGTTTTTGTATAGTTAACAAATAACACACCCTGTCCCTGTGAAATTTCATTTTGGATAAGGTGGGCAGTTTTTGACTCCCTCAGTTTAGTCAGCAGAAGCTTAATCAAGTCAATGGGATCTTAGAGGATATGTTGCTCTTAAACCCAGGTTAGAATTCTAAGATTGTTCTGCTTTGGGAAGGTTCAGACAGCTTACCATTCGTCTTGCTTGAGGGTACCCTTCTGTATTTTACTGTAGGAGGTAAAGTTAGCTGTAATAGCGATTGTTCCATGGACACTTATTTTATGGCAGGTACTGTGCTGAACCTCGTAGCATTTGTTTCTCGTGGTGTCCCATGAGGTAGAGGGTGTTCTTTTCATCTGCTTGAAGAGGGAAATCATACCTACAGTCTACTAGAGGAACCGTGAGCTAAGATTAGATTTGTGGGGTTTAATTCATGGATGCAATGAGGATCTATTGAGTATGTTCTGTGTTCTAGTCTCTGCGCTTGTCTCTGACAATAAAGTGTTAATGAAATGGACAGGCTCCTGTCACCTTGAAAGAAAATGACAGACGTGAAATAAATGATTAATCGTGTATTTATTTTACTTCTGATAAAGTATGCAAAGTAAAAGTTAAGGAGACTTTGTGGATTCTAACCAAGGTTGGAAATGAGTCAGAGTTTTCCAGAACATAGATTTTATATTTAAAAATGGCCAATGAGGCAGAGACTAAGGAAAAACAATATAGAGCATCTTAAGATTTAAAGTGTTAGCCAATATTAAAGATATGGAAAAGGAATGACTGATGACTAATTAGATATGAAGGTAAAACAGAAGAGATGCTAAAGAGTATTTTCAGGTTCCTGCCACAGTTATAGTCATGGAAGCTCTCTGTACAAGAAGCAAGATTCTGTGATATTTTTTTAATTTAAGATTTAGAGTTTTTAAAAAATGAACATATTTAAAGATTCTATTTAGATCATGAAAAAAGGGATGTTAAAACTATCTCAAAAAGTAGACCAAAGAACAGACCTGAAGATATAAGAAAGAGTACTGAGATGAGTGCATAAAGGGAGTTAAGTCTGTTTTCAATGGATGTCAGAAGGTAGGACTAGGAATGCGGGTCTGTGGAAGAGTGCTTACTTAGCAAGTGCATGGCCTTCAGTTCAGTTTTCATTACCATAGAAAAAAGAAAAAGAAATGGAAGAAACACAAAAGGGGCTAGGAATGTATCATAGCTCAGTAGGTAGAGTGTTTACTTAGCATGCGTGAAGCACTGAGTTCAGTCCCCAGAACCACACAAACCAAGTGTGGTGGTGCACACTTTACTACAGGGCTTAGAACAGGAAAATAAGAAGTCTAAGATTCCTTGTTTTCAGTCTGCTATATATGAGAGATACTCTGTCTCAAAAAGGGGTGGAAGTCTTGAATGTGGCCTAGTCGCTAGACTGCTTGCCTAAACTTGCCTGAAGCTCTCTGGGTTTGATCCCTTACACTAGCACAGAATAAACCAGGTATGGTGACACATGCCTATAATTCAGCATTTGGGAGGTGGAGGCACAATTATCAGAAATTCAAGGCTGTCCATGTCTATATAAGAGTTTGATACCAGACTGGGGCATCAGACCTCATAATACCTTAAAGCTACTCTGCAAAGGATTGGAGGTATGAGAACTGTAAGGATGTTTGAATCTGGTTTCCAGGAAGCAGTTTCCATGGGCAGTGCCCATGGTTGGATACTAACAGTTTGATAACATTGCCAGTTGACACCAAATTTTGTAACTGGCTAAGATGGTAAATTTTATGTTATGTAAACTTTATCTTAATAGAAAATAGAACAGAACCAGAAAAGTGTCAGTCACTGTTGTTAACTATGGACAATAATTTATCAACTGTAAAGGGATAGAGGGAAAAAAGCCAGCACACTAAATTAGAAATGAAGAAAACACAATAGTAAAAACAGAATCAAAAAGAACTTTACACAAGGGCTGGAGAGATGACTTAACTGTTAAGAGCACTTGTCTCTACACCTAGTTGTTAGGAATTTTCCTAATGCAAGCTCTGTGCCTGTGCAAAAATCCCAATCAAGCCAAATGACATAGAGCTGAATTAAAGGATATCCAGGTTTAATGGGATTTCTACATTCTCAGGTGGGAATTTGGGGGTGGGGGAAGTGGGGGGTTGGGGTTGGGGAGGGATGGGGGTAGGGGTAACGGGTGGAGGGGTGGGGAGAAAAGGCCACACTGAGACTTTTTCCAGGAGCAGTTTAAATAGACTGGGGGAGTGGTCAAGGTTTTGGTGGGCTGTCTTGGCCCTCCTCGGGGGAGGGGTCAAGGTTTTGGCAGGCGCAGGGGTGGGACTGTCTTGCCCCTCCTTGGGGAAGGGGTCAAGGTTTTGGCGGGTTGCCTTGCCCTTTCTTGGGGGAGGGGTCAAGATTTGGCAGGTTGCCTTGCCCCTCCTCAGGGAGGGGTCAGGTTTGGTGAGCACAGGGGCCGCCTCCAAAGATGGAGCCCCAGACCAGAACTTACACTAGTGACTTCCACATGGTGGAAAGAGAGAACCAACTCCTCAAGTTGTTCCCTGACTCCCAAATGCTTGCTAGAACATTATGCTCCCCAATAAATAAATATTTAAAATTTGAAAAAAATCCATTAATTGGTACAATGACTACATGGTAAAAATAAATTTTAAGTGTTCTGTTGATATATAGGAGTCACATGAACTGATGAAAAGGGTAGGCATGGGAGTACATTTCTGTCATTGAACTGGAAATATCTGTAAAGTGTCTCAGATAAAGTAAATCAGTTAAGTATATTTGTGTATGTGCTCCAAAACAAGGGGGGGGGGGAATTAAGATGATCTAAAATTGTAAAATCAAAATCCTCAAGGAGATATGAACACCTGTTAAATAATTAACATGCAAACATTTGGCAAATGTTAAATGAAATGGCAAATGTGATAAGCAGTTCAAAGAAGAGTAAAACCTATGAACAGGAATACTGATTGGGAACACTAAGGTGACTCTATCAATTGAGAGAAAGCTAGAGTCTGATACATAACCTGGAGTTTCATCCTCTGGGTAGGAGTTTTCCATTGACGCATAGGTCTTGTCAGAATATAAAAATCAATAGAAAGGGTTCCCATAAAAAGAGGATGTAACCAGGTGGGCTTGGTGGCTTGCCTGTATTTCCAGCTGTGAAAGGCTAAGGCAGGATCTCTCAAGCAAGGTGGCCAGTAAGACTCTCTGTATTGGTGAGCGCTGACTTGAATTGAGAGATCTTGTCTCAGTAAATAAAGATAGAAAAGTGATCAAGGATGATTCCAGATAACAAATTCAGGTCACACACACACACACACACACACACACACACACACCACACACACTCACACAAACACTCACATATGCAACATGTACACATGTATATGTATGACACACACATGAAAAGATGAGCAGTTTCCTAATATGGGCATTTCTGTGCTGGCCATCAGAGCTCAGTGAATACCATTGACCTCATAAAGTCTGTGTTGTAACAAAGACCTCTCCTGAATAGATAAATACATGTGTAGTTCAGAGGGTTGGTTATTATGAGAGACCCAGGCCAGAAGAGCTGTGGAGTTCAGCCAATCTCTTAAAATGAGCACCATGGCTGTAAGAAGACCCAGAGGAAACATCTCCTGCAAAGGCAACACTTCCAGAAGACACAACATTTCCCGCAGATGCAACACCTCCCGCTGCACCAGAGCAGAGCTTCAATTTCCTGTTAGCCGGGTAGACCACTACCTGCGAGAGGGCAGGTATTCCCGCCGCCTGAGCTCTTCTGCACCAGTATTCCTAGCCCGTGTGCTCGAGTACCTTACATCTAATATCCTTGATCTGGCTGGCGAGGAGGCCCACACCAACGGCAGGAAGCGCATCACCCTAGAACACGTGTATCAAGTGGTAGAGAACAACGAGCAGCTCCACGAACTCTTCGGAGACCCCAGATCTCTGGGTGAAGAGACGTCAGAACTCAATGAGAACTGATGGTGCCTAGGTCTCGGAGGTTGGAGGATCTACCAACCCTTCAACCTCAACCAGTCACAATGTTGTTCTAGCTGGGGGACTAATCAAACATGCTATTAAAGCATCTAAACTGAAGCCAGTGGTTCTGACTCTTTTTTGTTTGTTGTTTGGACTAGAGAAATACCCAGGAGGGTGTTGATGCGTTTGGAGCTGTGGTCAGTATTGGGGATTTGATTTCCAGGGAAAATTTCTAACAGGGTACTCTGTGAGCAGTGGTCTTGGTGGGAGGAGGTGGTCAAGAGAGAAAGAGGTCTTGATAAGAGAAAGGGGTCCTGGTGAGGTGTGAACACAGGTCGCCCTGGAAGGAGGATTTGGCTGGGGTAGAGGGCAGAGAAGCAGTCCTAGGAGGCTGTGAGCATGGGAAGCCTTGGGAGCCTAGAAATCTGGGTTGGGCCTCCCAGGCACATTGGATTCCCAGTGCAATGCTGCTAACTGGAGAGTGGTGGATGAAGACATGGACTGTGGTAGGAAATGTTTCTTTGGTGGGAAGATCTCGGGTCAGAAGACTTGAGATAGAGGAGACCATGGAAAGTGGAACACCGTTGGCATGAGCTTCGAGGGTCAGGAGTGTTCACAGAGCACTGAACGGTGATGGTGAAACCAGAAGGAAATGCGCAAACTAGGAAATATAGTCTGGGTTTTCTTTTAGATTTTAATTTTTTTGCCTCGTTCTGAAAGCTTTGCACAAGGATTAGTAGGTATAGTACTAAGATGTGGAATATATGTATATATGCTTTTGAATCATTCTTTTCTTTTTTTCTTGGGGAAAGGTCCCTCTACATAGCCCTGGCTGTCCTAAAACTCACTATGTAGACCAGGTTGGCCTCAAACTCACAGAGATAGACCTGCTTGTGTCTCTCAAGTTCTGGGACTAAAGTCATGCACCTCCAGTCTTAGGCATACTGGTAAACTAAATAACACCAGTATATAAATGCTATTACCTAACTAACATATAATTTAAGCAGAACATTAATGAACCTATACAGATCTTCAGTTGTCAGCTGAATGGCAGTGTCATTCTCAGAAGGAGGCTGTGGGTTGTCAGTGGTGGTGCATGTCATAGAGCAATGCAGTGTCATCAAAGGGTGAGCCTGTGTCTGAAGAGTTTTTCTGAATTATATATAAATTTTGTCCCTGGTCTTTCACAGAAAGTCCATGGGATTATTATTAACACTCTCAAGTGCTGTTTTCACTTAGTTCTAGAACCCAAATTAAGTGTGCCAACAATCTATGCCCCTGCCTGTGAATGTCCACACTTCAAGTTTTCACTGTTCATCAGGTCCTGGTATTCCCCGCTATGCTGCTGTTGGCCCTTTAGACAGGACTTCTCAGAGGATGTCCAGTCAACTTTCACAACAGAATCAGAAGACTTCAGTTTCAGGTCCCAGTGCACCACTTTCTTTCCATGTGATCTTGGACATTCCCTGTTTCCTCTGGGCAGTGAGTTCTTCATGTGGAGTTTAGAAGATAAGAATCTCCCTTCTTTGGTTTCCTATAATAGCTGCATAGTGCTTTCCTGTCAACACCAGCTCAGGCCACTTTTCCAAAAAGCATCTATCTGTGCCTGGTGCTCAGTGATTGTTGGGTATTGGGACTACTAGCTATGACTACTACCCTCTGCTGTCCAAGGGATAGGACAATAAAGTACTAATTATGCAGAGGACAGAGGCAGATGACAATGAGTACAGTGAGCAGGCTTTGCTTCTCTTCTTTGTTCTTTCTGGTGGTTCCCTATGCCTGGCTTATTAGAAGTAGAAAAGCACAACTTGCCTTGATGCATTCACAGGAATAATAGTAGAATGAAGTGCCAGAATTGTGCTATGGCTCTGGAAGATGTACTTATGAAACCTGAAACAGCTTTTGCCACATAATTCCCAATGATATTTTTGTGTGTGTCAAAACCCTTTTCCCAAGATTTCTGCCACACACATTCATGGTTCCATGGAGAGCTTTCTTTGTAAAGCCTCTTATAAAACGCCAACTTATTTTTTAATGAACTTCTAAGTATTGAGTTTCCTTATGACATTTTCATATATAGCTTGTTTTTCTTGATCCCCTAGATCCTCTTCTCCATTCTCCCTGTTCTCACTTGTACCATTCTATCCAAAGTAGTTCCCTTCCATCAACCTTAGAGCACCCTGTGAACTTAGCTCATTCTCGCCTGCTCGTTACTACTGCATCTTCCCTCTCCCCAGCAACGTCAGGAGAGATGGACAGCTCCCCTGATCACAAGCTGATATTTTTAACCTCCTCCCTTCCCTGCAATGAAGCATCTCTATATCCAGAGGTTCTGAGTTTCTTCTAGTTCTGTGGCCTTCAGTGACAATAGTCATTATATTCAAAGCTCTATTCTCAAAGAATGTTTTTGGTCAGAGCCGGCCTGGTTCTCGAGCCTGGTATCTTACTTGGGGTACAGGTTAGAAAAAATGGACTGAGTTGGGCTTTGTTAATCAAAATCTTACTCTACTGGACATGGTGCTGACTTTCCAGTATTAACTGTTATGTAACTTAAAAATAGTTTATGTATGTGTTTAGCCTACATGTATGCCTGTGCACTACATGTGTGCATCTCTCCTGGAGGTGAGAATGGGATGTCATATCCCCTAGGATTGTAGTTACAGCTGATTGTGAACTGTCATGTGGGTACTGGGAATTGAACCTGATTATCTGGAAGTGCTCTTGACCACTGAGTTATCTCTCCAGCCCCTGTTATTTTTTCTTTTTCATTTTAAAATTTATTTATTTATTTTACATCCCGACCACAGTTTCCCTTCCCTCCTATCCTACCTTCCTCCCTACCCCTTCTCTCAATCCATTCCCCCTCTGTTTCTTTTCAGAAAGGGGCAGGCCTCCCATGGATACCAACAGAGCATGGCATATCAAGTTGTGCTAGGACTAAGCACTTCTTCTTGTATTAAGACTGGGAAAGGCTACTCAGTATGAGAACTAGGTTCCCAAGAGCCAACCAAAGCATTAAGGACAGCCTCTGCTCCCACTGTTAGGAGTCCCACGAGTAGACCAAGCTACACACTGTCACATATAAGTAGATGGCCTAGGTTGGTCCCGTGAAGGCTCCCTGGTTGGTGGTTCCGACTCTGTGAGTTCCTATGAGCCAAGTTAGTAGTTTCTGTTGGTTTTCTTGTGGTGTCATTGACCCCTCTGCCTCCTACTCTTCCTCCCTCTTCTTCAGCAGGATTCTCTGAGCTCTGTCCAATGTTTGGCTATGGGTCTCTGCATCTGACTATCAGTTACTGGATGGAGGCTTGCTGATGACGATGTAGTCACCCATCTGATCACAGGAGATGGTCAGTTTAGGCTACATATCCAGTATTGCTAGGAGTCATAGCAGGGTCATCTTTGTAGATTCGTGGGAGTTTCCCTTGCATAAGGTTTCTACCTGACTCCAAAACACCCTATTTCCAGTCATCTCTTTCAGTATTTTCCCACTTCACATCCAAACCCAATCCTTCAAGTTTCCATCCCATCTGCTTCTAGTTCACCTAGGAGATCTCTTCCATTTCCCTTTTCCAGGGAGACCCATGCATTCTACCTAGCAGACCCTGGTATTAAACTGACCACTTTGGTGTTCTGAAAAGGGCTTACATAATGGCACGAGCCTGCATCTAAGAACCTCTTCTCTACAGTCACTGAAGTCCATTTTCACTGAACTCTGAGACAGTTGTAGGTTCATTGTAGATCAAAAATTAGCCAGAAGTGACTGAAACTTATGTATCTTTGGTTCACTGGTGACTTCTAATAGTTTTCCCAACTGGACAGTCAGCTGGGAGTGCATAGTAAATATAATATGAAGGATATAATAGTAATAGAAAAAGTGATATGCACAATACGATAAACTAATTTAAAGGAAGTATTTTGGTCAAAATGTTCCAGTTGAAATGATTAAGCATATTTTTAAAGACACATATACTAGTTTCTAGGTGTGTATGTTTTTAATAAAGTGTGATATGTGTCTTCATTCAAAACTTTCTGTTAAAAGATACTTAACAAAATTTTAAAAAGAAAAATTTGATATTTTTAATTTACTGAAATAACAACTTCTAACACTATAATGTTTTACCTTAATCATGAGGAAGCACCAACTGGACCCTGATACTTAGAAGTGGGGCTCTAGAAATTTCCCATATAACCTAGAACTTTAATACTTCTGTCCTCCAGTATCTGATATTGGTTCCCAGATGACCCTTCTTGATATGAAGATCTGATTCATGTTTAAGCCCAGTATATATAGTGGTGTTATATTTATTTATAGTATATACCCATATTTTCCCTATATTTTATCTCATTTTATTTTATGTGAACAGTACCTTGCTATATTGCCTAGACTGATCTCATATTTGTAAGCTCAAATGATCCTCCTGCCACAGATTTCTAACTATCTGGGACTACTACAGGCATACACCACCACTTGCCTATAATTCATGTCAGCTCTAGGCCATTTATAAAAACACAGTGTAAATGGGATGTAAATACTTTTCATTCTATATTGTTTAGGGAAGGATGACAAGGTATTATACTTCTTCAGTACATACACATTATCTTAACATTTTTGGTCTTTAGTTGGTTGAATTGTAGGTGGAGAAGCTGTGCATAAAGAATCCTAACTATACTTGTATCAACACCATTTTCCCTACTGAAGTTAACATAGACAAGACTAAGCACCTCTTTTGCTTTGGTGTTTTTTCCTGTGATTTATCAATGAAGGTAATTTTTTAAACATCACTCTTATAAATTGAAAGAACAAATCTTTTGTTTCCAACATTTCTTTGGAAATCTTAAAGACGAGTTTATCCATGAAAGATAACGTGGATTTTTTTTTATTTTACTTTATTTTTCGTTTTGGGTTTGGCTTTGGAAGGCAAAATTAACCAGTTGCTAGGAGGTTTGAGTTGTACCTTGGTTTTCTATTAATCAAAGTTAAAATATTTAGATAAGTATAAAAAAGATTTTGGCATATTTATAAATGTAAGCTTTGCAGTGTTTTATTTTTTGCTTTTTTTGGTTTTTTGTTGTTGTTTTAAAAAGAATAGTCAAGGACATGATCATTTTATAGGGAAATCCCTCACTGTGATCGGAAATTCAATCTTTGCTGTTTGATCAACATTATATAGAAAATATGTTACATCGAATAATGTCTCCTCCAAAGATATTCAGGTTCTGACCTCCGGAATTTGTGAATGTCACTTTATATGGCAAAGAGAATTTATGGATAATGAGACTGCCAAGTTTATTATAACACCAAGATAGGAGTTTAAGGTTATGAAGAAAGAATACAGTTTGAGGACTGAAGAAGCAAGATGATGAAGGAAAGGGGCAGAAGTCAAAGAATGTAGCTGAAGAATCTCAAAAAGCCAAGAAAATAGATTCTCCCCTAGAGTCCATGTTAGGAGCATAGTTATTTACTTTCCAAAGTATAAGAAAATAAATGTATTCTGTGTTAAACTACTAAAGTTAGGTAATTTGTTACAGTAGTCATAGAAAACCAATATAAGTAATGTTTTAGTAATTTATGATGAGAGCACATTAGTACCCCCCAAACTGTCATTTTCATAGAGAAAAAAAGTTTTTAGCTTGCTGTGATAAAGAAGCCACAGGTACCTATTGATGGTCTTACTAACGCAATAAAGTAAGATAGCATTGTAATTTGAACTCTCAGCAGCTGTGATAACTTGTAAGACCTGTGCAAGATTAGACCATCAACATTTCCTCATGGAGGAGGAAAGAGGCCCCTCCCCTCCGAGGGCTTAATGGCAGTTAACAGGCTGTTTGGCAAGATGAAGAGAGGATCCATAAGCAAGCAATACAACTGTAGAAGGCAGCTTCATGAGATCCTCCCCCTCCCTGAGGAGATGCTGGCAGTTAACTGTTACTGGGGAGGGAGAAGGCAGTCAGTTTACCTTAGGGATTTAAACTCAGGTAAATTAACCTGTGGTACTATAAAAACATTCTTAATTCATCGGTTTACAGTTTTCTATAATGCTCAATTTGTCATTCACTATTATTATTATTATTGCATCATAGAATAGCAAATCACTGTGCTTTAGGGCAGAAACACTATCATTTTTGCCCTTAAAATATTCCTAGCACTTGGGAGGCTGAAGCAGGAGAATTGCCATAAGTTCAACAAGGCCAATCTGGAAGACACAAGTCCAGGTCAGCCTGAGCTACAATGTGAGACTCTGTCTCAAAAAATAAACCTTATTGTCTTGAGATTCCTAGAAGTATTTCATTCACATATTATAGCTGTAAAGTGTGGTTCCTAAGTAAAGAAGAGTGGTGGAAAATGACAAATTTCTGTCCTTTCATCAGACTTAGTAGGGCTAATGGGTACACTTTATGCATCCCTTACACCACTTATTTCCCTTCTATAATGTGGCAGAAATGATCATATTCATTTACAGGCCCAAAGCTATAATCGCTCTAGTGTGGATGTTATATTTATCCATCTATTCCCAGTGTTATATCTCACTTGGATATTATCTTTGGAAAGCACACTGAGTATCTTATCTTTAGTTTTCTAAAAACCCCAGAAATACTAATCAAGGTAACCCACTACAATATCTTATACTAATTCAATAAAACAATGATTAATTTTTCAACATAAATTTAGACTTTAATAATCTTAAATATTTGCTAATGGTAATTCTAGCTCATTTGATCATGAACATGTATATTTTAGAAAAACATTTCCAAGAAAACATGAGAGAAACAATTAATAAATGGGACCTCCCAAAACTGAAAAGCTTCTGTAAAGCAAAGGACACGGTCAACAAAACGACAGCCTACAGAATGGGCAAAGATCTTCACTAATCCTACATCAGACAGAGGTCTGATCTCCAAAATATACGAAGAACTCAGGATATTGGTCATCAAAAGAACAAATAATCCAATAAAAAAATGGAGTACAGACCTAAACAGAGAACTCTTGACAGAGGAATCTAAAATGGCTGAAAAATACTTAAGGAAATGTTCAACATCCTTAGTCATCAGAGAAATGCAAATCAAAACAACTCTGAGATTCCATCTTACACCTGTAAGAATGGCCAAGATCTAAAACACTGATGACAACTTATGCTGGAGAGGTTGTGGGGAAAAGAGAACACTTCTGCATTGCTGGTGGGAATGAAATAGGTACAGCCCCTTTGGATGCCAGTGTGGCAATTTCTCAGAAAATTGGGAAACTTACTTAAGACCCAGTAATACCAAAGGATGCTCAACTGTGCCACAAGGATATGTGCTCAACCATGTTCATAGCAGCATTGTTTGTCATAGCCAGAACCTGGAAACAACCTAAATGCTCCTTGACCGAAGAATGGATGAAGAAATGGAGTACTAAACAACAGAAAAAAAATAGCGACATCTTGTATTTTTCAGGAAAATGGATGGAGCTAGAAAACATTATTTTGAGTGAAGCAACCCAGACCCAGAAAGACAATTATCACATGTACTCACTTGTAAGTTGTTTTTAAACATGAAGCAAAAAAAAGCCCACAAATCACATTCCCATAGAACTTAACAATGAGGACCCTAAGAGACTTACATAGACCTAATCTACATGGGAAATAGAAAAAGACAAGATCTCCTGAGCAAATTGGGAGCATGGGGACCTTGGCAGAGGGTAGAAGGAGAGGGGAGAGGCCGGGAGGGGAGCAGAGAAAAATGTAGAGCTCAATAAAAATCAACAAAAAATATAATTTTGTATTATTATGTATACATTGGTAATTCAGAGAAGACACACTTATTTTATTAAACTCTTAAATCTAGATCTATTTATTAAAGATTTTAAAAATCAGAACCTCATAGTCAAGATCTCAAATAGGGTTTGATTGTTCATAGCTACATAGTGAGGTTAAGATAGACCTTCTCTCAAAAAAGAGGCATCCCTCCTAACAATGCCAAACCAACAGAAACAATTTATATTATCATATTTTGATGGGAAAATATTGTAATTTCAATGTAGATTGCATTCTTTGTATCAGTGACCTGACAGCATATAGTCCAGAGCTGGCAAACAATAGGGCCTCAGAAAACCACAGGGGATGCATTGCTCCAGAATTCAGCTATAGCAGCAAATAACTGTGGGTACCATCTTTTTTTTTTTGGACTCAGGCAGTATAATTGATGATGAAATGTTCCAGTCTAGTAAGAAATGCTGATGCTTGAGTTTCAGAGTTTGGCCAGGGCCACTGTAGCCCTATTCTTTGACAAAAGCACAACACAGCTCAGAAAAATCATGTTAATACCTACCATCAGCAAACACTGTCACAGATGTTAAACCTATAAATGTGCTTTAGACTTCTCTCACATTACGACATCTAAGAGTGGACACACCATTGGGATTATTAACATTCTGTGTGGAGTTAGGAATGGATAAAATGGGCAGATTCTTGGGTACTCTGATTCTTGGGTACATGTCCTTCCTTGCAGCTGTGGTAAAAGTTTTGGTGCACATTGTCCCACTGTGAGCACATGCCCTAGCACACATTACAGTATTTTCTTTTTCTTAGTACTTTTGTCTGTGCCAGAGAATATAGCTTAGGTACAGCTGGGCACTGTATGAAAAATAACATTCATTGGATCAGTTCAAAACTAAGGGAAATGGCAGTTAATAGGCAATGCTTCAGACTACATCAGATGACTGGGATCCAGTCTAGATGAGCCCCTGTGGATTCCAGTAGGCATGAATATCATGCAGTAAGTGGAGCAGTAACCAGCTTAATGATGTCTCTGTTGGGCTTGTGTTTTTCCCTCTTGCCTTCCCTAACTCCTTCATTCTGTTTTCTTGGCCTGCCTCTCAAATGAACTTTTTTGTCTCAAACTTTGGCATTTGAGAATAGTCATCTGAATAGAGATGATAATTTGAGTTATGGCACATACAACTGTGGAAAGGCACCTAATTTCATCCAGGGATAATTTCTGTAAGATGTATGCTGTGAAAGAATGGGTGCTTCAGGTTTCAGAAAGAGAATGAAGTTTTGGACTAAATTGGATGGGAAGCAATAAAGGATTTATTTTCTTGGAGAGCTTGGTAAGAATGAAAAAGAGCACAGTTGTAGTAGTTCTTCCACAAGTACATTGGATAGGTAGAGCTGCCTAGTAGAGGGTGCTGGAATTGATTTTAGAGGTGTTGATTGGAAATCATTATTAATAATTTATTTACTCCCATTTCTACTACATTTGTGTGAAATATGAATGAACTAGGATACATAGGTCTAACTTTATAATACAAGTTTTTTTTTTTAAAAAAAAAAAACTTTGGTGACTTAACAAATTCATCTGTTTGATCAGGTCACACTCTAGAGATCTATGTTATCCAAAAACATTTCATAGCCTCTGGAGGGGGAGAATACGATTTTATTTTATTATTTGTTTCCAGAACCAACTCCACTTTATGAATTAATTTAAATACAGTAGCTTTAATTTCTACCTTCTTAGAGACAAATTAGGAGGATGAGTTAAAGGATAGTCTTTTGTGTTTATATGTAGTCCTTTACCTGAGTTAATAACTGAAATTATACATTTCAGTTACCCTGTCCATCTCAGTTTTTACATGCGTACTCAGTTGCACACATATACACAAAGATCTTCAAAATGTCTAAAATGGACTACATTGAAATGCTGACATAGTTAGAATATGGATAATTGTCTCATTTTTATATATTATGCCTTCACACTAAGTGTAAGGTTTTTTTAGGGAGGTGAGGAGAGTGAACCCACATGAACTACAGGAGCTGGCTGTTGGTCATTGTCATATTCACTTGAACATGCCCAGTCCTGGCAGATAAGTGTATTCAATATGTTGCCAACAAATGGTGAAAAGAGAAAATCAATTGATATTACAAATGGTATTTCTATGAGTAAGCAGACTAGTTACATTAATATTGTTTTATAGATGAAGAAAGATGGAGCTGTCAATTAAGAAATTTCAAGTAACTACATATCCAATTAAAGGCTTAAAATATAAATATGTATATTCACATAATAAGTACTGAAGCAGTGTTCCCATAGTAGACTAATTGATCAGCATAACAATGTCACCAAGGATACAGGGGCTTTACATTTTCATCTATCTTTTTTGACTTGTTACTGGAGTTTCCTTTGTTGATTTTAAGATGACTGTGTATCCATTATATATTTCTGCATTAATAGAACACCATATATGTATGTAAAAACAATGAAAAGGAAGCCATGAACTTGAAAAAAGCGAGGAAGGATTTATGTGAGGGTTTGGAGGGAGAAAAAAAGAAAAGGGAAATGATATAATTATAATCTCAAAAAATAATTTTAAAAATGCCACAGGGACCAGAGATGACTCATTCGATAAGAACACTGGCTGTTCTTAAAGAGGACCCAGCAGCTGCAAGCAGTTACACCTATCTGTCTGTAACTCCCATCTCAGGGGTGGTCAGATGCCCTCTTTTGGCTCTGCGTGTACTGTATATATGTTCACATATGATACACAGACTTAGTGTACATACATTCCAGCATACATTTAGGAAAAACCCCAATATACATAAAAGTAAAATTTTAAAAATATCACAAAATATAGTGATCTAAAATAACAATATTCTTTTCTTTTGCACATGGTTGTTTGAAATCTGTACATAGTCTCACCAGGGTCAGCTCTTCTCTGCTAAACGTGGGGTCAACTGAGCCAGTTTAATTAGGGCCTGACAACTTGGTATTCTTTCATATTGGTTGCTTAGCTGTGGCCGAGAGGTGGAAGCTATGATTCCTTTCCATGTAGACTTTTCCTTAACTGAATGGTTCATTCTCATAATTTATTCTCTTTCTCCTTCCTCCTTCCCTGCTCTCCCATACCTTCCCTCTGCTCTGCTACTCCCCTTAATCCTGGTGCTGGGGCAATCCTTCTCAAAGCATAGAAGCTAGGTCTTCAGATTCAGATTGGCAAGAGATATAAATTGGAAGTTGTTTAAGTCAAGATCTCTTTATGTTGCCCAGGCTGGCAGGCTAGAGCTCTCTATATAGGTCAGGCTGGATTCCAATTCCTAGTCTCCCTGCTTCTGCTTTCTGAATTCTAGGATTATAGTTTCATTTCACCATGCCTAATACGTTTTCTGTTCTTATGTGACCTAGAAATTCCTAGTTATTTTTGCCATGCTATTTAAGGAGTAACATGATAGGAAAAGAAGAGCTGACATGGCCGTACATGCTATCTGTAATCCCAGCACTTGTGAGACTGCAGTAGGAGGTTGGGAAGTAATTCAAGGATATCCTCAGCAATCATTTTTTGTTCTATCTAAGCCCTCAAGAAATTGAATGATCCCCATCCACGTTGGTGAGGGTGGACCTTCTTTAGTCTACTGATTAAAATGCTAATCTCTTGCAGAAACACTCTCACAGACACAGCCAGAAACAGTGTTTTACCAGCTATCTGGGAATCCGTTAGCTTAGCATTGGCATATAAAATAAGCCATCACAGTCTAGGCTAGGTTAGGTCAATCTTGGCTAAGCATTGTCAAGAATATAGTCAGCATGTCAGTTGGGGATAACTGATTGATGGTGACTGTGTCTGAAATTACCCTCTTCTGTGTGGTCTCTACTTCTCCTAGTAGGCTACCATGTTGATGGCAAGGCTCTGGAAGAGTCAAAGGATAAAAGCCTGCAAAGTCTTTTTGGTCTAGGCATAAAACCAAGTTGGTATACATTTTGTTTCCACAAAGCACAATTGAGAGGTGATTGAAAGACAGAAGTGAACACCTTCTAGGATAATACAGTTGCTGAGTTAGCATTATTGAGTAGCACATTTCTACTTGAAATGCATAGAAGCCAGTTTTCTCTAATCATTAGCCTGGTGGTTTTTCCCACCAAGGCAACACTACATCTTCCCTCCTTTTTACAACTTATCTCTATATACTCACAAACAACTAGCTTATCTCCTTTTCCATTTCATTCTTTATAGCCTTTAGTCATCTCTCTCCAATGGCATACTTGTCATTTTAACTCTCAAAGCTTCTTCATTGAGGGCCTGGAATGAATAAGAATGCTTGCTACTCTGGCAGAGAATCCAAGTTTGGTTCCAAGCATACGCATCTTGTCTTACAACTATCTGTGACTCCAGATACAACCCCCTCTTTTTACTTCCTTTGATGCCAGGCACATATATAATGCATATAAATATATACATGCAGGCAAAACATTCATACACTTAAAATAAATAAACCTTGAAAATAATTTTAAATAAGCGTTTTCATATGAGATAAAAATATACATGTCACTTTTTCATAAAATGTAGTATTCACAATTGAAATTGCTGTTATAAACTTATTTTGGTAAGATTGGAAAACAGGGGAGATATGTTCTGCTCTATGACTATAGCATTATCATTTCTCCTTGATTTGTGTGACTTCCTTGACATCAGGTTCTTTTAAAGCAAAAGTATTAATAATTTAATTAATTTAAAAATTTAAGGTACATAATTGATTATGAAAATAACTTCAATATTTTCAATGTTTGTTCTCTTCCCATTTACCTTATTTTTCTGTTTTTTCCCTGTGTTCTTTTTTCTTTTTTCTGGCCTGAAGAGTCTCAGAATTGAATTTCTGTTAAATGTATATAGGAGGTTATTGAGATTTTTATGTTGCCAGGATGCATGGGACTTTGCATTGGATACTTGAGCGTTGTAGCAACCTAGACATAGAGAGTACAGGGTTCACATTCTTGCATAGAAATTTCCTCTTGATTTGGTGCAATGGTAATGGTAAATTCAGGATGTATGCTTGCATGTGAAGCAGCCTCTTCTTCAGAACCACAGCTGTGACTTTGCTAAAAACCCTTTGGATCTAAGATCAGTGGCTTAGTCTGAGATAGCCTACTTTTATACCAAGTAGTTGTGTTACCGCCCTAATGTCATAGACCATTAGTCTCGTAATCTGCAAACTGCAAATATCAGCGTAATTTTTTGCAGGAATGATAGGGAGATTAAGGGAGAGACATTCTGACAACATTTACATGTTGGTTCTCAGTTGGTAGTACTATTTGAGGATGTTTAGGTAGTACAGCCTTGCTGGAGGAAGTATATCACGGGGGCAGGTTTTGAGATTATATAGCATCATCCTACTTCCAGTATGCTCTTTCTGCTTTGTGCTTCATTTGAAGATGTGATTCCTGCTCTGGTCACTCATGCCTGCTGCTGGCATGTTTATCTGCCATGATGGGCTCCCCGCTTTCTTATTCTTCTCCCATACAATACATCCTGACCACAGCTTCCACTCCCTCCCCTTCTCCCAGTCCTCCTCCACACTTCCCCTCTCTCCAAGACCCATTGCTTTTCCATTTCCCTTCAGAAAAGTGCAGACCTCCCAGTGATATCAACTGAACACAGCATAACAAGATCAAATAACACTAGACACAAACGCTCATATTAAGGCTGGATAAGGCAACCCAATAAGAGGAAAAAGGTCCCAAGAGCAGGTGAAAGAGTCAGAGAAACCTGTTAGGAGTTCAACAAAAACCCGAAGCTAAACAACCACAGCATGTATGCAGAGGGCCTAGTGCAGACCCATGCAGACTCTGGTTGCCACTGCAGTCTCTGTGAGCCCCTGTGAGCCCGGCTTAGCTGATTCAGTGGGCCGTGTTCTTCTGCAGTCCTCGACCCTTTTGGCTCCTAAAATCCTTCCTCCCTAATGGCCTTTTATCCCTCTGGAACAGTAAGCCAAAAAACCTCTTTCTTCTATAAGTTGCCTTTCTCTTGGAATTATATTACAGCAATAGAAAAATCACTAGTACAATCCTCTCAGACATGTAAGATCTTTATGGCTATATTGATATCATCCCTTTCTTAGGTTGGTCATTCATGGTTTTGTCTTTACTGATCAGTCTTGATAGATGTTTATCAATTTTATTTGTGTTTTCAAGGAAATAACTTTTATGATACATTATATTAGGATCACTGTCCTCATGAACTTTAATTTGAGAAAAAAATCTATACATACTAACACACCTATGTTACTCCAAGCATCTTTTTAATGCCTAGAGCACATGTCTAATAGTACCTTGTTGATAATGAGTGTGTGTATGTACACACACACACACACACACACACACACACACACACACACGTTTTTCTTTGAAGGTGAATTGGATTTACAGTTTTTCACTTCTCAGTCTTTTCTGATTCTGTACTCTCTGTACTAAGTGAGAAAATGAAGAGTTGATTAATGGCTGGATATTCATAAACAAGGTGAACACATAAAGAGTTGAACTGACTCGCATAGCCATACATTTTTGCAATGTTGAGAATGGAATCCAGGGCAACCCTCATGTAGATGTTTTAGTATGGACAATAGTCACTAATGTTAGTGGCCTTTCCTCAGTAAGGCTGATTCTTCAGTTAATCATTATATGGGAGACTAAGAAAGAAGGTTTAATTATGGCTAGAAACCGAATATGAGTGAGTACATCCCATGTTCATCTTTATGGGTCTGGGTTACCTCACTCAGAATAGTGTTTTCTATTTCCATCCATTTGCCTGCAAAATTCAAGATGTCATCGTTTTTTACCGCTGAGTAGTATTCTAGCATGTATATATTCCAGTTTCTTCATCCATTCTTCCACTGAAGGGCATCTAGGTTGTTTCCAGGATCTGGCTATTACAAATAATGCTGCTATGAACATAGATGAGCATATGCTTTTGTTGTATGATTGGGTATCTCTTGGGTAGATTCCCAATAGTGGAATTGCTGGGTCCTGGGGTAGGTTGATCCCGAATTTCCTGAGAAACCGCCACACTGTTGGGAGGACCTTGGTCTTAGCATAGAGTGGGGAACCCTGATGGCTCCTTGGCCTTGAGAGGGAGGGAGGGGAGGTATGGGTGGAGGGGAGGGGAGGGAAGGGGGAGAAGGAGGGGAGGGAAGGGGGAGGAGGAGGGAAGGGAGGGGGGAGGAGGAGGGAAGGAGATGGAAATTTTTAAATATAAAAAAAATAAACCATGAGGGGAAAAAAAAGAAAGAAGGTTTAAAGATTCAGTCTATATATTTCCATATATAAGTAGCTTTTACTGCTTTCTACATGTTGAAAACTATTTCTGACATTTCTAATTGTACTTCAAGAGGCCTAACAATGATTTAGACTCAACAAGCAGAAAGGAATTGAATCTTCTCTGGGAGAAATAATAAGAAACATAAATTCAACGCATATTACACCAAGGTTAGTACAAAGATACATCATCTGATGTTCATTATGTTACAGAAAATTGGGACAATAGGTTCATGCCTTTAGGATCTCTGAGAATTAGTTTCCTTTGGGTTTCATTTCAGGACTTGGAGTTATTATCAGTTTCTATGAACAATTTTTGTATCATGGTTTGCATATAGACCAGGATCCAAATATCAGTGTTGATTAGAGAAAACATTTGTGTGTATACATTCATACATTGATGATGTACTAGTAAATGAAGAATATTAATACTGCTTCATCTACAGTGTTTATTGGTTTAATAATAAATCTTTGTTACTAACTTATTCAATAAATAATTATAGAATACCTACAACTAGTTTGGACATTGTGTTTAAGGCTTGATTGCTAACCTGTGGCACTATTGGGGAAGTTACATTCCAGTACACCCAGTTTCCCAGTATACATCATGGGAGCATGCCCTTGAATGAAATATTGGATCCTCGATCCCTTCTTCTCTTTGCTTTCTGACTGCCATGAGGAAAGTTGTCCCTTTCACCACACATTCTTAGCTGTGATGTACTACATTGCCATAGGCTTCAAAAGAAACCTTTTATCTTTTGAAGTTAATTATTTCAGGCATTTTATTATAGCCACACAAAGATTTTTAATACACCATATGCCAGACATCAGTGAATAATACAAGATTTTTGCCTTTGTCCACTTTTAGTCTCTCAGGTATATCAATTTGTTTTTTTTTTTGTTTGTTTTTTTTGAGACAGGGTTTCTCTGCAGCTTTTTTTTAGAGCCTGGCCTGGAACTAGCTCTTGTAGACCAGGCTGGCCTCGAACTCACAGAGATCCGCCTGCCTCTGCCTCCCGAGTGCTGGGATTAAAGGCGTGCGCCACCACCGCCCGGCTCAGGTATATCAATTTAATGTGTCTTTTTATCTAAAAATAGGGTTTTGGTAGAATGATAAAATAAGAGCTCATTTCAGGCTGTTACTGAAAGTTTCAGTTACTAGAAATTTTTTTAACCATAGTGAGCACAACAGAATAATGCATTTAAAAACAAAGAAGGATAAAGAGATGGGGGATTTACTGAGTAATATGAGTTGATTAATAGAGGTTAGAATATGTCTGTCTTTAAAAAAAGAATATGTCTGTCTTGTAAGGAAAGAGAGAAAATAGCTTGTTTTAACCACAGGGTGTCCAGTGATCATAGATGGTTGTTTACAAAGTTCACTGTACACGGGACACTGCATTTATGAGGGTTTGCCATACCTTGGCCTAGCTTTGGATATATAGCTGAATGGAGAACCTCTGCATTGCATTCTGAATGGCTGTAAGAGAGCCTATTGGAGGGCCCCACCCAGAAGTACAGGGACTTCCTTCCTTCATCTGGCTATAAAAGCTAGCATTTTCTTGTCCAGCTCAACTCACTGATACTTCTCTCTGTCTGAGACAGGATGATAAGGAAGGAGGGAGACAAGTTGGAAGGGCAGATAGAGGAGTGTGCCCCTGCCCTACCTCTTTCTGGGCATTGCTTATGTCTTGGGAGGTGATTCCTAGAAACCAGTTTAGTGACATAAGGCATATCCATTTTCTGGGCATAGGCAGCATCATTTCAGAATACTCATCTAGTAGAAAGCAGGTGGGAATGTGGGCTCAGTGGAAACAAGGAAGTGTGATTAACTTGACAAAAGAGTCAAGGAAGATTCTCTAGTCCCAGTGCTGAGTAGTTATAAGGATAACAGACTCTTTCTTGTCTCTCATTGGTGATAGAGATTAAAAAGGAGAAGCTGAGAAATAGACCTGCTTAAGTTTATTTAGGTAGGAAAACCAACTGATTGAGATCAAGCTTCTAGAACAAGAATGCTCAAGTTTCAATACCAGTACTATTCACTGGGTTTAGCAGTACCAGGGAGATTATTGAACATCAGTATATGAGAATAATAAAACTATCTACTTTATATTGATACTATATCATTGCTAGAATTAAGTGATTAGCACTTGTAAAATTTTCACAATAAGCCTTTGGCATGAAAAAAATCACAATATTTTTTAGCACAAAAGGAGACAGTCTTATGGTCTTATTGAAGTATTTCTGGGGAGGAAAAGAGTAAAATGATTCAAGATTTCCAGGGAGTGTAGAGTATACAGCTTTATTGACATCATGTGAGTTGTAAAATAATGGGTCAAAATATTTGTTCTGGCAGTCTGACAACTCAATAAAATGTGAGTTTGTATTTCAGGAAAAGTCCTCAATTCTGAGTAAGAATCTGCTAAAAGTAGCTTATGTTCAAGAGCAAGAAAATGGTAAAAGTAATATCTTTGTCACTAAGATTTGAAGATTTTGACAGATGAGAATGTCTATTTGTACTGGTTATAGCTGTAAAACAAGCTATAGTGCAGGATGTACGTAGACCTTGCTACTGTGCTTATTTTTTTGACATCTGCCAGAGTAGAAGCCTTAAAAAATATCTCTGCAGCAACTTCACAATGGCAGTGAAATGATACTCATTTTTGTCTTTAAAATTTCAATTTAATAAATATTTATTGTTACATATATGTATGAGAGTTATCATGTGGTATTTGTTTTTCTTTGCTTAACATAATGATGACAGGTCCCATCCCTTTTTCTGCAAATGTCATGATTTTATTTTTCTTAGAGTAATTTAGTGATTGTACCTGACAGTTTGAATTTTCATTTCCAAATGACTAATAAATTTGATTTCATTTTCACATTTTCAGTTGCTATTGTGATAGCTATGTTGTGTGAAGTGCCTTTAGTCTTTTGTACCCTTTTAAATTTGAATTTTGTAGCTGTAGAGACATATTAGTGATGCTTTTCCAGAAGACCCAAATTTGAGTACCAGCACCCACATAGCAATTTACAACCACATGTAACTCCAGTTCAGAGAGATCCAGTGCTCTCTTCTTATTGTATAGAGGAGCAGGCCATGTCCTACCTGGCTCCCAGCCACCCTGCTAGCTTATACCCTGAAATAAAAACACATAAATTGTATTCATTTAAACACTGCCTGGCCCATTAGTTCTTAACTCTTATTGGCTAATTTTTACATATTCGTTTAACCCATTTCCATTAATGTGTATCACCACTCGAATGTGGCTTACCAGCATGAGTCTAACCAGTGTCCATCTCAGAGAGGAGAGTCATGGCGTCTGCCACACTGCCTTCTTCCTCCCAGCATCCAGTTCTCTTTTTCCCGCCTATCTAAGTTTTGCCCTATCAAAAGGCCAAGGCAGTTTTCTTTATTCAACCAATGAAAGCAACACATAGAAAGAAGATCCTCCTACAACATTTCCCCTTTTTCTGTTTAAACAAAAAGGAAGGCTTTAACTTTAACATAGTAAAATTACATATAACAAAACAGTTGTCAAGCAAGAATTATAGTTACAATATTTATATCTATTTTATCTTTTATCATAACTAAGGAAAACTATAACAATCTACCTATTCTTCAACTCCATCAAAGACTCCAGAAGGGTATAATATTACCTAAGTAAACAGGAAGTGCATTATAAGCTACTTCCAAAACTCTAGAATTGACAGAGACATCTTGTTGCCTGGACAGTCACCCAAAGTTCTTCTGTACCATTGGGGCATCCATCTTCAGCCTTCAGGCCCATAGTAACCAGCAGACTTTTCCATGAAGCAGGAAATTTTAAAGACAGTTCAGTCACTTTCTTTTGTATCCTGCAGAATGTCTCACAGACTCTTTCATGAACCAGGAACCCTGAAGGATCATCTCACCTTTAGGCAAGGTCAGCAGTCCTCTCTCTGCAGGTTCTTTGTGTCCAGTTAAGCAGTCCAGGAAAGAGCAGTTTCTTGCCCAAATGGCTAACCAACTCCATAAGGAGCCTCTTCGATGCCCATTCTCCTCTTGAAGTAGCTGGTGCTGGCAGGAGCAGATGTGTCTCATTGTCATGAAAAGCCCTAAGTTATTAAAACATTTAAAATGCCATATTCTGTAGTCTTTGAAAGATATGAAGAATGCCTATTTAACTGAAATATATCTCTATATATCTAGAAAATCTAACTAACATGACTACAAGCTTGACTATTATTGATGATTATTTATTAACAACCTATATTTTTATTAAACATTACATTTTTTAATGAACTACACAATCACAATACCTTAAGATCAGAAATATACATATAACAAAATTATCCTTCAATTTATATCAACAAACCAAGATTCATACCAATGCAAATTAATTATATCTATATCATCTCCCCATTTAAATGTAAAGAACATTTATAAACAATACTTGGGAATATGGGAGTAGTTTTTTTCCTCTCCAAACTATTTCATGCTGTATGGGGGCACTGTTAATCAGGTCTTTCATGGTGTATCCTGTTTGCTAGGTTCCTCTCGGTCAGCAGTTAAGCAAAGTAAATTTTTGAGGGTGTTTATGGCAATCTTTCAGGAGGGCATGGTCTATCATACCATATTGGTCTAAATGCAATCCACAGGGTCTCATCCTCTGTGAAAACAAAAGAAGAACCTCTTTTCCAAAGCATCATATCCTTAGATCCAAATTTGGAAGTCATGATATTTTTAGAACATATATATTGGTTTAGTTTGGCAGCCCATACAATGAAATGTTTTCTGTAATTAGCTCCTTTACAGTCAAAAAATTCAAAGAAAACACAATAATATACAGAATCCGAACTCTCTGTGAATTTTCCATTTTTATGTGGCTTATTTTTCTTTACTTCATTTAATCTATGAGTATCTGCACTCTGTCTCTTTAAAGACTTTACCCTTTTTTAAAGCATTAACTTTATATTATGACTTTTTAATACTTCTTTTCTTCTCTCTCCCAAGCCTATGTATGTCTAACACTATGACCCATTTAGAGGTCTTTTATGTCTGAATCTGTCCTATTGCATTATCTGTAACTCTTTACTGTCCAGGAACATTTTTGCTTTGTGCTTTTAAATCACTATGCACTTAAGAATCTAATCTGTGACATTCCTAGGTCAAAAACAGGTACTGTGGGCTTGCCCCGCCCAGTCCAACATGGCAGAGCCACTTGTGCCTCTGAGTCAGTTGTGCCTCTGAGCCCCAGAGGGGTGGGCTGTTCTGGATGTTGGCTCCACCTCTCTCCAATTTCAAAATGGTGGACGTACCATTTTTGCTAGCTCTAGGACCACCAGGTAGGAGCCGCACTCAGCACTTTAACTCTGATCGTGTGGCACATTTTTCTTTTCGAGTTACAGCCAAATCTGCCATGCAGAGCACTGCACAGCCTGGAAACATTTCTTTGTATGGCGGCAGAAATCCGCCATGCTCTCCCACCTGTCTAAGCCTGATACCACAGTCTGCCCAGGCTGGGAGCTCAGGCATGGTCTCAGAGTACTTTCTTCCCTATCCCGAGCGGGAACACAAACATCCGGGCCCAGAAAAACACCCTAGCCGGAGATTGCACCTGCAGCAGGGCCCAGGAAGCCTTGGTTTAAAATGGTGCGGCTTCCCCTCCCCCACACACTAGAGCTGAATCAGGAAAATTTCTCTTAAAGGAGCTGCAGTACTCCGCCAGCAAACAGCAAAAGGCTGTGTTAAACTCTCTATGTGTGTCCTTTTTAAGCCCTCTCAGGTTTTTAAGTGGATTTAGTCCATCACGTTGAGGCGCCAATCTGTTGTAGATGGAGTAGCAGGCTGCGGGCTGTGGGCTGCTTGTCATCCCAGCAACCCAGCTAGTTTATGCCCGAAATAATCACACAGAGATATGTATTAGTTAAATTACTGCCTGGCCCATTAGCTCTAGCCTCTTATTGGCTAACTCTCACATCTTGATTAACCCATTTCTATTAAATCTGTGTATCACCATGTGACTATGGCTTACTGGGAGAGATTCAGCATGTCTGACCTGGAGGCTGGCTCCATGGCAGCTTTCTCAGCCTGCTTTCTTCCCAGCTTCCTGTTCTGTCTACCCCACTCACCTAAGGGCTGCCCTATCAAAGGGCCAAGGCAGTTTTCTTTATTCAACCAATGAAAGCAACACATAGAAAGAAGATCCTCCACTTCTGACCTGCAGGCACCAGGCATTCACACATACACATAAAAATAAACATAAAGAGCTACAGTTAATTAAGGCATACTGAGAGAGGAAGAAATATTTTTCTCCAGGGAGAGTGCACCAATAGGTTACCTAATAATACCAATTGGTCAGCTCTGAACATGCATATGAGTAACATTATACAGATTGAGCAGGTTATATTTAGGAACATATATGTATGTATACACACACACACACGTGTGTGTGTGTGTGTGTGTGTGTGTGTGTGTGTGTGTGTGCGATAACTACTAATGAAAAAAGAAGCCATGAATTTGAAAGAGATCAATAAGGCATATGTGGGAATGTTTGGAGGGAAAAAGGAAAGGGGAAAATGATGTAATCATATTATGATATGAAAAAATAAAGGAAATAATGTTTTAAAATCGGGTAGTAGTTAGCATTCTAGTCCTTTCATACAGCCTCGCATCTCCATTTTTTAACCGTATGGGATCATTATCTATGAGCCTGAACTACTATCTTTAGCATTTTCTTTGCAGCACATCTGCTGCTGACACATTCCCTCTTCTGGTTTTTGTTTTCTCATAAGGTATCTTTCTCTTACTTTCATTTTTGTGTTGATGGAGGGAGGGCCTGCTTTGTTCCAGCCACCCTGCTAGCTTACACCCGAAATAATCACATAGAAACTGTATTTTATTTAAACACTGCCTGGTCCATTATCTCTTGCCTCTTATTGGCTAACTCTTACATCTTGATTTAACCCATTTCTTTTAATCTGTGTTCACCACTAGGTCATTACTTACTGGGAAAGATTCAGCATGTCTGATTCTGACAGCACCATGGTGGTTCTCTGACTTTGCTTCCTTTCTCCAAGAATTCAGTTCTGTCTTATCTACCTTTCAGGCCAAGCAGTTTCTTTATTGATTAGCCAATGAAAGCAACACATAAACAGAAGGACCTCCTACACCATTTCCCCTTTTCTGTTTAAAAAGGAAAGGAAGGCTTTAACTTTAACATAGTAAAATTACATATAACAAAACAGTTATCAAGCAAGAATTACAGTTATAATATTTATATCTACTTTATCTTTTATCATAACTAAGGAAAACTATATAACTATAAGTTTTTAACTCCATCAAAGACTCCAGAAGCATATAATATTACCTAAGTAAATAGGAAGTGCATTGTAAGCAACTTCCAAAACTCTAGAATTGACAGAGACATCTTGCTGCCTGTACAGTCACCCAGTTTTTCTGTAATGTTGGGGCATCCATCTTCAGCCTACACTCTCATAGTATCCAACAGACTTTTCCATGAAGCAGGAAATTTTAAAGACAGTTCAGTCACTTTCTTCTGTGTCCTGCAGAATGTCTCACAGACTCTTTTATGAATCAGGAACCCCGAAGGACCATATCACCTTTAGGCAAGTTTAGCAATCCTCTCTCTGCAGGTTCTTCATATCCAGTTTATACAACAGTCCAGGCGACAGCAGTTTCTTGCCCAAATGGCTAAGGAGCCTCTTTGATGCCCATCTTTCTCTTGAAGTAGATTGGTGCTGCCAGGAGCAGACGTGTCTCATTGTCATGAAAAGCCCTAAGTTATTAAAACATTTTAAAAGACATATTCTGTAGTCTTTGAAAGATACGAAGAATGCCTATCCATCTGAAATACACATCTAGAAAATCTAACATGACTACATGCTTGACTATTATAGAGATTATCTATTAACCTATATTTCTTAATTATACATTACATTTTTAAATGAACTACATAATCACAATACCTTAATCAAGATCAGAAATACATGTACATATAACAAGATTGACCTTAAATTTATATCATTAAAGCAAGATTTATACCAATGTAAACTATTCATATCTATATCATTTTTTGATATGGATGTCTGTGTCAGAAGTTATGTGCTTGGCACTTGGATGTTACCATTCCTTTCTCTTTTGGTTTCCATTTTCATTTCTTTTGAGATGGATCATGTTTGTTTGCTTATTTCTGACTACTTTTCAAGCTTTAGCTTTGATATTCAGCCATTTTAACATTATATGCATATTTTTATTTTTGTGTTTATCCTATAGTATTTCCTGAGTCTGATTTGGTAGTTTAGCAATTTAGGAAAATTTCAGCTTTTATTGATTCAAATATTGCCCTCCCTTTCACTCTCCCTCTCAACTCCCTCCTTCCTTCCCTCCTTACCTTATTCTCCCCTCTTTCTCTCTGCCTCTCTCTCTTCCTTTCTTCTTTTCTATATTTACATGGTCATTGATTATTTTCATTTGAGTACTTACCTCTAAGTTTCCTTCTAATAAATATAAATTATATATATATGACTCTGTCTAATCTGCTATTAAATATACCTATTTATTACTTAATTTTTATTGCATTTATTATTTATGTGGTATGTATATGTGTGCTGTAGTGGCATATGTGGAAGTTAGAAGACAATTTGTATGAATCCTTTCTCCTCCTACCGCGTGTGTTCTAGGGATTGAATTCATTGTCAGGCTTGGTAGCAAGTGCTTTGATCCATTGCCAGCCTGTGAGCCCTTAATTTTAATTGTATTCTCTAGTTCTCAAATTTCAATTTGAGTTTCTAAAATTGTATGCTTAAATATCTTGCCATATAACTTCACAAGCATATTAATTATAGTTTTTATGCTTTGTTAAATAATTCTAACATTGTATTTCTTCTAGGTTTGTTTTTATAATCCATTGATATTTGTATGTAAGAAATTTTTGAATCTGTTGTTTATGTGCCATGTTAGATTTAATTTACTCTAGATATGTGTATACAGGAGTAAAGATGGTTTGAGACTCTGGATAAGTTAATTTACTTCATGTTGATGCCTTGAACTAGCAAATCAATGTGGATGGATCACAATTTCAGTCAATTGGAATCTGTATTTCAGTTCTGTGAGGGCTCAGTCTATTTTTCGGTCATATTTAAACCCAATGTCTTTGTGTTGCCACCTGAAACCTTGTGATATATACCAAGGCCATTTTGAGGTTAAATGTCAATATTTACTCACAAATCGAATAGGTTTGAGCGACTGCTGAAAGTTTCATTCCAGTTTTTAATCTCTTAGTATCAATTTTTATTTGAGTCACTATTTTGTAGGAAAAAAACTGCTTCAGAATTTTTCTTAGGGACCTTTCTTCTTTCTCATATCTTAAACCCCAGAAATTTTCCTTGCTTTGGTCAGTTTCTGATATCTTTGAATGCCTAATTGATCAGTTGTCAGTTGTTTATGTAGGAATATTGGAATAAAAAAAATTGATCTGCCTTTTTGCCATCATGGAAATCCTTTCTGGTTTTGCTTTTTTCCCCCTTTCATTTTAAGTGCCTATTGACAGGTATGTATAAATAAAATGTTTTTATATAGTATATCTGTTTGTACAGATTTGACTAGTGAGTTTGAGGGAATACCTTTATGACAAGATAAAATTTATGAATTTGGTCCATAGTTCTGAAACAATAGCAATCAAAAAAGATATACATTTGCTACTTAGCACATAAAAATACCTTTAAGTCATTTGGAAAATGGAAATTAAATTTTCAAGAAAAGTCTTCACTTTATTTAGAATGGTTAAAATGAAAAGTTAGATAATAAATAATGTTAGTGAGAATATAAATAAATTGAATTCTTTATACCTGCTTGTTTGATGTAAAATGCTGTGACTGCTTTGGAAATCAGGCTGGCAGTTCTACATATAAAACTACTATACCATCCAATAATTCCTATCCAGTCAAAGGGAAAAAATATGTGTGCACAACTATTTGTATATTATTATTCACAGCAGCAGAGAACTGGAAACAACTCACATGTTACTTGGCAATAAAAAGGAATGAAGTATTGATACATGCTATAACATGTGTGAACCTTAAAACTAATAGGTGGAAAAATTCTTTCATTATATTATTTCACAAATAAGAAATTCAAAATTAGGGAAATCCATAAAGACAGAAAGTAGATTGGTTGTTGCTTAAAACTGGTAAAGGGTTGGATCATGATGAGAGGACTAAAGAACTCAAAGAATTATATGCAATATGTTAGCAAAGGTTTGTATAAGCTTATGGTGGTGATGATCCCTCTTTTTATTAATTAAATTAATTTATTTTACATTTCAACTGCAGTTTCCCCTCTCTTCCCACCTCCCATTCCCTCCCCTCCTCTCCCTTCCCCTCTACCTGCCTCCCCCAGTCCACTCCTCCTCTGTTTCTGTTTAGAAAGGGGCAAGCCTCCCCGGGTATCAACAAAGCAGGGCATATCAAGTTGAGGTAGGACTAAGCTCCTCCCCTTGTAGTAAGGCCTGGCAAGGCAACCAATATGAGCAATAGGTTCCCAAAAGCCAACCAAAGCATTAGGGACAGGCCGATGATGATCCCTCATGCTTTCAGCCATTACTTCTTCAGTTTGCTCGGAACTTTCAGGGTCAGGCTGGGAATTAAATTATAATAACACTGGATTCTAGAACAAGTATTTAAAGCTAACCCTAAAGTGAAAGTGGTGGAATTCAGCAAGAACAGTAATCAGTTGACTGGTCAGGTAACTATAACACTACCAAGATAATTCAGACTTTTTTAGCCATTTGTTGGGTCCCATATTCAGAAATAACACTTACTTAACTTCTTTAATTACTCATGAGGTCAGAGAAGACTAGCTTGTTCCTATATATTCCTGTTAAGCAGGCCTTTCATTTACTTCAAATAGCATCTCTAGATTGATGGCTTAAACTTCAAAGACTATACAATAGGATAATAATATTTTCAACAATTGTTCCTAGAATAACTGCATATTTTCCATAAAATACCCCAATAGAATAACTGCAAAATGTGACTAAACACAGAGCTTTCACTCTTTATAAACTCAAAATAGGTAACAAACCTAAATGTAAAATACAAAATGGTATAAATGTTAGAAAATAGTATGGGAGAATCTCAAGGGTCTGAGGTTTGGTGATGGGTTTGTAAGTGTAATATCACAAAAAAGAATTGATAATTTCAGTTTTCTTTCAGTTAAAATTTTATATTCCAGGACACTGTATGGTACACTTTAGGTATATTAGCTACTATTCAGAACATTGACAACCCCAGATGCTGCTGGGGCTACAGAGAAACAGATGCATTCTCTTTCATTTTTGGTTAAAATACAAAATGAGATCACCACTGTGATCCAGCAGTCATTACATTTGTATTTCTTCTAAAGGAGATGAAAAGTTGATACCCACACCAAAGCCTGCATGTGGGTATTTATAGCAACATTATTCATAATTGCTATGACTTAGAAATAACCAAAATGTGCTTAAGTTGATAAGTGAATAAACTAGCATACTAGATAATGGAATATTATTCTCCACTAAAAATAAGTGAGCTGTCAAGCTCACTTTATATCTATATATTAGAGAAAACATAAATAGTGAAAGAAATTGATCTGAAAAGCCCACATAATATGTGATCCCAATCATATGACTTTCTGGAAAATATGGAAACTATGAGTGCAGTATAAAGATCAGTTCAGAGGATGGAAGGATGACTGTACAAAGAATTGATGATATTTAGGGCAATGAGACTACTCTACAATGTCTGAGACATGTATTATGAATTTACCCAAATCTATAGGATGTACAAGAGTAAAACCTAATGTAAACTGCACTTTCAGTGATAACGATGTGTCTGTATAGGTTCATCAGTTGTGGTGAATGCACTATTCTGCGAGATGATAAAGATAATGATTGAGACTGGGCATCTGTGTGGGTTGAAGGTTTGGGGGAACTCTTTGTTCAATTTTGCTATGAACCTAAAGCTGCTCTAAAATAAATAAGAATATGTCAAGACCTTTTTTAAGAAGAAGAATCAACAAGAAAGGTATCATAACTTTCATTTTATGGATGAGAAAATAGAAAATGGGGAGGTTGCCATTTTCCTAGATTGATGTGGCAAAAGTCAAACCAAGAGCCAGATTCATGGTTCCTAATTCATAGCTGGTATAGGAGGCCCTTCTGTATTTCTGTTGTTTTCAAAGAAACTGCCTTGGCCTAATTGATAGGGTGGAACTCAGGTAGGCGGGAAAGACAGAACAGAATTCTGGGAGGAAGAAAGCAGAATCACAGAGAGATACCATGAATCTCCTGCCTGAGACAGACATAGGTTAAAATCTTTCCCAGTAAGCCACGACCTTGTGGTGATATACAGATTATTAGAAATGGGTTAAATCAAGATGTGAGAGTTATCCAATAAGAGGCTAGAGCTTATGGGCCAAGCAGTAATTAATACAATTTCTTTGTGGTTATTTAGGGGGTTAAGCTAGCAGGTGGCAGGACGCAGCCTGTTCCTTCATACTACACATAGCTTCTCATTCCTCCTCATGCTAATAGGTGAAGGTGGTAGAATCCTGTAATAAGTTATTGCATTTATGTTTTGACCACACTCTGTACCCATGAGTCTTAATGGTTGTATATTTATTAGATAATAGAGCTCAAAGCAGATAGTATAGTAATCTGGAACATTATATAATACTCCATTTAAATGGGCCACATCCTGTGTACTCAAACTGCCACTGTTTATAAGTAATGGATTTACCCATTTACTATAAGCCATTTTAGGAAATATACACCTAGACCTGAGACATTTGTAAAGACACCTTTCAGTGTGCTGGGTGGTGGTGGCGCACACCTTCAATCCCAGCACTTGGGAGGCAGAGGCAGGCAGATATCAGTGAGTGCAAGGCCAGCATGATCTGCAGAGTGAGTTCCAGACTCCAAAGCTGCACAGAGAAACCCTGTCTTGTTAAAAACAAAACAAAACAAAACAAAAACAAAACAAAAAAACTTTCAGTTAAAAGCAGGTTAACTCTTAGGAGCAAGATTTGTTCCTTTTTCAACACTCTAACTGAATTCCTATAGTAAGCATCTAAAACAGTCTAGGGTAGAGCAAACATCTTGAGTAATTTATTAATGAGTGCCTTCCGTTTATGTGCATACTACTGGGATGTGCTGAGGGACATCAAGAAGATATATCAGGGACTGGAGGTGTAGTATTCAGCAGTTAAAAGCATGCTATTTCAGAGGATCAGCGTTCAGATCTCATTGCCCTTATCATGTGGCTTTTGAGTACTTGTAACTCCCAACTCCAAAGGATCTGGTGCCTCCTTCTGGCGTCTTTTGGAACCACCAATCAGGCATGCATACAAATAAAATAAGTATTTTTAAAACGTCAAGAGGAAATGCTAGACACAGTCTTGACTCTGCGGAAATTAATAGAACAACTGACAAAATGAACACATTATGTAAAGGATTCTTCATATTTTCATTGATCAAGATTGGCATCAGGAATAAGTTTCAGTCTGAGATGCCTCTGAAGCAAACCCTAAGGAGTTGAGGCATGCATTTGAAGGGAATGTCTAACAAACATTGACAGGAATGTCTAATGAGAGAAAACTGAGGGATGGAAAGGGATGAGATAAAAATCACAGTTAGTGACTAGAAGATAACCTTATGGGCATACACTGGGAAATAGCATAGAATATATTCTTCACACTTACTCTATTTAACAGGTTAGGAAACTAGCTCTTACTGTAGCTGGAACTGAGTTATTGAGGGGGTCACCCATGCACCTTAATTCCGTAGTGCTTCAGCCTAACAGGAGGAATGTGTTTATAGCAGTCCTCTGTGAGTCTGGAAAAAGTCCTCAGGCAGTCTCAGATATCAACAGGAAGTTAGCCTGCACGTGTAATACAGAGGAATTCAAGGCCTGTGGGTGGGAGATGGCAGAACATTGGCCATAGGATTCCTGGTGGAAGTGAGATTTGACTGTGCTCTTTCTCTTCTCTCTTCAGGTATCATCATGTCCTTGTCCCTGTTGTCCATTGTATATGGAGCCTTACGTTGCAACATCTTAGCCATCAAAATCAAGTATGATGAGTACGAGGTCAAAGTCAAACCCCTGGCCTATGTCTGTATCTTCTTTTGGAGAAGCTTTGAGATTGCCACTCGGGTCATTGTCCTGGTCCTCTTTACCTCTGTCCTGAAAATCTGGGTGGTGGCAGTCATACTTGTCAACTTCTTCAGTTTCTTCTTATACCCTTGGATCCTCTTCTGGTGCAGCGGCTCTCCGTTCCCCGAGAACATTGAGAAGGCCCTGAGTAGAGTGGGTACCACCATTGTACTGTGTTTCCTCACTTTACTCTACGCTGGTATCAACATGTTCTGCTGGTCAGCTGTACAGCTCAAGATCGACAGTCCTGACCTCATCAGCAAATCCCAGAATTGGTACCGACTGCTAATTTACTACATGATGAGATTCATTGAGAATTCTGTCCTCCTGCTCCTGTGGTATTTTTTCAAAACTGACATATACATGTATGTTTGTGCACCTCTGTTGATTCTGCAGCTACTCATTGCATACTGCACAGGCGTTCTGTTCATGCTTGTATTCTATCAGTTTTTTCACCCTTGCAAAAAGCTCTTCTCTTCCAGTGTTTCTGAAATCTTTAGGTCATGTCTCAGGTGTGTCTGCTGGTCCTGTATGAGGAGAAAATCCTCTGAATCAGTAGTAAATGTAGACACAGACTTAAAGTCATCCACAGATCAAGATCAAGGTCAAGATGAAGAACGAGATGAAGATCAAGATCAAGATGTAACACCTTCTACCAGTAGACTAAGTCCTGAGACCACTAAGATGTGGAGTGTTGTTGATCTATACTCTGCTTAATGGAACCTGAGCTGTCTTACAAGAAATGGATATTGTGTTCTGGATTAATAACTGTTCTTCATACAAGTAATGAGCCCTGCACAGGGGATAAGGAAGGGAATTAGCTGCCAATTCCTTGTGAGCTACTGCCTTTTATAGAGCTCTTTGATTTGAGGTAGCTATGGAATGCACTGGGGAAGCCTACTACCCCACAGTTTGTTTCACAGTTGACTCTGTTACGTTCTTGCAGGTCTTATTGGCCATTTCATTGACACAGTATACCTGAAGTTTCAGTTGAGCTGATCGTATTCATCGGATATAATAAAGAGAAAAGCTTGTTTTCTACAGTGTTGTCTCAGTAGCCTGATGCTTTACTAATACTGAATATAGCTTTATACAAAAGTCACCGTAATAGTCAGAATAGGTTACAAGGGATTTTTAAACCTCATTCCTATCATAACTTACAGGGAGAGCTGTTTAAGTTTGTTTTATCAGTGTATTCCATTTTCACCTCATTAAGACTTTTTGTACATAACCAGCTGTAGCCACTCTGGCATGCCTAGATTTGGGGACTTTATTCCCTATGATCCATTGGTACAGTTATTTAGGAAAGCTGAGTTTCATTCCACATGTTGAAGAAATTAGGGATCAGGATGGACTGGGACAGTTATTAGAACATCAAAATGATGGAAGTTTCTATAAATAGAACTGTTAACTTCTCCAAATGTCTGAAGATATTCATTGGTTAGAAGGTAGGCTCAGTTCTCCTCATAAGTCAGTCTTGTCCTATAATTCTGGGAAATTTCTAGTAGAATTTGCTAAGATTAATATTTTAAGAAATAATAAAATAATAGTTTTTATTCCTATTGCCCCTTTCCTCATCTGCCAGGAAATTTTTTAACAAGACTTACCTCAGTTCACTTGCTGTTGTTTCTAGAAAGCCCCATAGAAGTCTCTTCCCTAATTCCAGTATATAGGATGTTTTAGTTTTCATGATTTGAAGAGAAAGGAGTGTTTTCCTCACTACCACCCCTAGTTAGACACATTTTCAGTTATAGGAAGGAGTGAGATAAGCGGAAGATCTTCTTCGGGAAATGCATTTTGACTTGACATCATTGTCAGTTAATTTTAATAAGCTCTTCATTTTCTCTTGTGTGTAATTTCTCTTTAATCTGCAGCTATTTGTTTCCATTTAAAGAGTTGGGTGAATATTGTCACTAGCCTGGTGAAAATGCCTGTAAGCAGTGCTGTTATTTGTACCACTAAAATTTAGACAGTGAAATGTCTAGAAAGACATGATTATAAAGTTTACACCAATTTAAAATGAGAGTTGTAGCAAGATTTAAGAATTTTTCAAAGGTACCTTCATTTATGGATTCTGTGGGACAGAGCAGACATGTACTTTTCTGACCACATGTATCTGGCTATCATACTAGTAATAATTTGCTTTTTAACTCTTTTTATCACATTGATGAATAATTTCATAAACATGAAAATTAATTTGGTAAATAAGTTTTACTATACCAGAGGATTCATAAACAGTAAATATTCTTTGACATGTCATTCACACTGTAATATTTATACCATTTTATATGCATATATATCAGTAAGGTCCTAAACTGTAGAACATCCATTTTACTTTCATGAAGTATATTTCCTTGTTTGTAATTCTCATGGCATTTCTAGTTTAAGTCTATGAGAATCCACAGGCAGTATATCCATTTTGACTACTTTTAAGATATAAAAATGAAACTTAAGATTGTCTGTTCTCTGTTGACCCATGTGCCACTTTTCCTGTCTTTAATAGGACTAGATAAAGTTAGCATATGTCATCAAAATGATACTTTATAGAACAGACATTTCTCTGTGCTTTGTACTTTTCATCTTCAGAGGTACAAAACTGTAATACAGGGGCAATCGTCTTTGAAAATATATATATATATTACTCCAGGTAAAGCAAAGCTAAGGTGCACTCTTGTTTTGGTTATCTCGTAATTTAAGGTGTTCAAAATGACAAGAGAGTAGAAGACTGCTCCTAAGCATTTCCAAAATGCTTCTTTGTCAAATCGCTTCGTTATGTTTCCAGATGCCACATGGCTTCCCTCTTTAATGTGAAAGAGCACCTTCCCTGAAGATCCGCAGTGACTGGTGGGAGAGGCACTGCTATCCTTTTCCAATTTTAGGTTATGCCTTGGGACCGAGGCTCGAGTCGGCCACCAGCTTGTCACTTTCTAGGAGGTTCGCAATTAGACAAGGGTAAGGACACTTGTATTTTTCCAGCCTGGTTTGGAAACATGACTTAAAATATTTTTAATTCTTAATTTTAAAATATATTGTAAGCCCCTTTACTTTAGACCGTTGGTAAGCATCTTGAATGACCTCAGAACTAACAGGATAAACTGTCAGACACTGAAGACCCAGCTCAAGCTTTATAAAGAATGATTTTTCTTTTTTGGCAAATTAAATATTATTTCAGTCTCTTGGCACATAGGCATTTTCCTACTACAGTCCCAAGTTTACTTAATTACTCTCTGCCTCAGTTTCCTCTCTCACCAGATTAAGATGATATACTTGTCCAACTTACCTCACTAAACTGTTGGAAAGATTTCATTAAGTAAAAGATACAAAAATATTTTTAAAATATTTTCAAAATACCTTTAAAGAATTATATTATTCAAGTCTATAAACAGGTTATTGTATGTGTTCTGTTTTTTTTATTTACTGTCTGAACTGAAATAAGTAGTTTCATCCACGTCAGTGTTTTGAGTGAACATATAGGTCATTGTTCTTCTATGTAACTGCCCTCTCTTACCATCAGTTGATTACAAAATTTAGTGCTCAGAGTGTGTGAAATGGCTCAATAGGGAAAGGTACTTGCCACTAAACCCAACACCCTGAGTTCCATCCTTGGGAACTACATGGTGGACGGAGAGAAACAATTTTCACAAGTTGTCTGATTTCCACAAGCACACCATGGCATTCACACAGAGGCTCTCTCTCTCCCCCCACCCCTGCCTCTCTGTCACACACACAATTAATATATGCAATGAGTATTTTAAAAATCGCCCAAAGCCCTTAGTACTTGGCAGAAAAAAAAAGATCCAATGGATCTGAGAAACTGCTTTTGGTGGCAAGTAAGTTTATTGTCTTGATATTATATTTCATAAAGAATATAACAGCATCTTTAGATGATTGTACAGTACAACTTTAATGGCTTATTCAAATCATTAATTAAATGTGAATGTAATCTGTTCAATGTTGTAAATGGGAAAATAAGCATTAGCATCGATTGTCTTGACAACACAGCATTTCCTTGAGATCTATCTTACAACATTAATATGGTCGTATGTGCCAGTACACCTCAGCCAATGGATTGAGGATATGAACTTTTGTGGAGTGCTTCTCTGAGTCATTGGCTCAAATATTGTTTATGTTTCCTCATATAATAAAGTAATTTTTTAAAAAATGTCTTGCATTTCATTTCTTGTGTAGTCCTCAACTGACTTAAAATTTAAGGCCCATTTGAACGACAAATTTGAAAATGGTTTGTTATGATTATAAATTTTAATGTAAGATGGAAATTCCTGCCATAGCATGATAAATTTAAGAATGCTAACATTGAGCCTTACAGTACAGCAGCTGTTCATGAAAACACTGTTATTTGTGTATGAATTTGCTCAATTTATTGAATGCATGATGCTGGGTACTGCTACTAAGATTCTGCAAATTGTCTCAGTTGTATATGAGACAAAGACAAATGTGATATATATTTTATATTTTATATGTAAAATAAATATATGGTACTTGTATATCATAAATATATATATACATAAGTTCTAGATAAACATGAGTGTTATGGTGATTCATAAATATGAAATATGAGATTACTTTAGCTTTTTGTGACCATTATATAAATATTATATGTTTATAAAATCAAAGTGAATTGCTTCTGTGTTTGGAAAAAATTACATATTGAAAGGGGTCATTACAGAACATGAGCTAGATATGGGCTGTTTTTAATAATTCCTTTGCTGCTTGAAGGTGTCCTTTCAGTTTGCAAACATATAGCTATAGGATGTTTTCCTTTTAAAAAAATACCTTTATTAAAGTATAATTGCTCCACAAAAACACACATATTGAATTTGTACAGTTTAATGAGTTTAGACATTTGCAAACACTCATGATATTCTCACCACAGGCAAGATACCACACCTCAAAAAGCTTCATTGTGTTGCTTTTTTATTTTTTAAGAAATTATCTTTTCTCATTTTACATACCAATCCCAGTTCCCACTCCCTCCCCTCCTCCCACTCCTTTTACTTTCCCCACCACCCTACCCCCACCCACTCCTCAGAGAGGGTAAGGCTTCCCATGGGAAGTCAACAAACTCTAGCACATTGCTTTGATGAAGGACCAAGGCCCTTCCCACTAGATCTAGGCTGAGCATGGTATCCCTCTGAAGAGAATGGGTTCCAAAAAGCCAGTACAAGCAGTAGGGATAGATCCTGGTCTCACTGCCAGTGGCCCCACAGTCTGCCCCAGCCACCCAACTGTCACCTACATTCAGAGGGCCTAATTTTGACCTATACTGGTTTCCCAACTGTCTGGCTGGAGTTGGTGAGCTCCCATTAGCTCAGGTAAACTGTTTCAGTGGATGTCCCCATCATGGTCTTGACCCTATTGCTCATACTATCAGTGTTTTATTTTTCTTGCTTATTTTTCTTTTTTGGCAGAACACAAAAAACTACCCTCTTAAAGTTCATAATAATCTTTTAAAAATTTTATGCACAATGTTGTATAGCAGATCTCTAGAATTTACACAGTATAAAGTTGAACTATCATACCCAAATAACAACAATGGTTTGTCCCCTAGCTATTGGCAACCACTGTCTGTGTTTGAGTCTGATTATTTTAGATACCTCATGTAAGTACATCCAAAAAGTATTTGTTCTTCTGTCTGGCTTATTTTGATTGATATGATGTCCTACAGATTTATTTGTGTTGATAGAAATGAAAATGCAGTTGTGTTTTAAACATCTTGATTTTATTTATTTGACTATTTGTTTACTATTTCCAGAAAAATCATATGGTAGTTCTTTTTAAATTTTGGGGTCTATGGTGACTGACTGTTCTCCATACCAAGAAGCTGCCATCTTGGGGAATTTAGCTTTGCCCCTTGCAAACAAACAAACATAAAACTTCCTGTTAGGAATTTTTCTAACACGAGATCTCTGCCAACGCAAAAATCCCAATCAAGCCAAATGACAACGAGCTGAATTAAAGAATGTCAAGGTTTAATGGGATTTCTGCACTCTCAGGTGGCAACAAGGGAAACAAGAAAGCAGCAAATGAGACTGGGTGGGAAAGGGGAAGGAGAAGAGGCTGGGGAGGCACAGGGAGACTTTCCGAGGAGCAGTTTAAATTGGGGACGGGGTAAAGAATTGGCAGGTTGCCTTGTCCTTCCTAGGGGGAAGGGTCAAGGTTTGGTAAGCATAGGTGCTGGGCTGTCTTGCCCCTCCTTGAGGGAGGGGTCAAGGTTTAGCAGGTTCAGGGGTGGGGCTGTCTTGCTCCTCGGGGGACTGGCCAAGTCTTGTAAGGCACAGGGGTGGGGCTGTCGTCCCCCTCATTGGGGGAGGGACCAAGTTTTGTCAGGCAAAGGGGCTGGGCTGTCTTGTCCCTCTTTGAGGGAGGGGTCAAGTTTTGTCAGGCACAGGTGCTGGGCTGTCTTGTCCCACTTTGAGAGAGGGGTCAAGGTGTGTCAGGCACAGGGGTGGGGCTGTCTTTTCCCTCTTTGAGGGAGGGGTCAAGGTTTGGCAGGCACAGGTATAGGGCTGTGTTGCTCCTCTTTGAGGGTGTGGCCAAGTTTTGTCAGACACAGGAGTGGGGCTGTCTTGTCCCTCCTCGGGGGAGGAGTCAAGGTTTAGGGGTACAGGTGTGGGCTGTCTTGCCTCTCCTTGAGGGAGGGGTCAAGGTTTAGCAGGTACAGGACCGGGGCTGTCTTGTACCTCCTTAGGGGAGGGGTCAAGTTTATTCAGGCACAGGGGCAGGGCCGTTTTGCCCCTCCTTGGAGAGGGGTCAAGTTTTGGTGGGCTGTCATGCCCCTCCTCAGGGGAAGGGTCAAGGTTTGACCTGCTGTCTTGCCTGTCTTTGGGGGAGGGGTCAAGCTTTGGCAGGCACAGGGGCGGGGCTGTCTTACCCCTCCCCCTGTTAAGGGGTCAAGCTTTGGTGTGCACAGGGACAGGGCCTCCAAAGATTGAGGCCAGAGACTGGGATTTATACTTCTTAGGTAGGCTTGTTTACAGTTTTCACCCCTCCTCCAACCCCAACTGAGTTCTTACTGCTCCCTACAAACTGGCAAGTTTGCTTGTCTCCTGGGGGAGGGTCTAGAGTATATGTGTATATATCTATATCTATACACACACAAATTGTGTATGTGTTTTGGGGCAGACAAAAGCGGGGTTCCATATATGAAGTTAAAGGGTAGCCCTCATCCGTTTTGGGTGCAGCAACCCCTTTCAGTAGCCTCCACCTATGCTTTGTATATGACAACACAAAACAAACTCGGTGGTATTTTTGTAGACATTTTGTTTTCTATTACTTTGTTTTGGTATTTTGTTTTTGTCTTGTTTGTTTTTTTTTTCTTTCTCATGGCTTATTTTTTTTTATATTTAAAAATTTCCATCTCCTTCCCTCCTCCTCCCCCTCCCTCCGCTCCTCCTCCCCCTTCCCGCCCCTCCTTCTCCCCCTTCCCTCCCCTTCCCTCCACCCATACCTCCCCTCCCTCCTGGGGCTCTTGTTTGTTTTTTGCTTGAATATTATAGCTTCCAATTTTCTGTTTTTATAGGTTCTGGTCATGTGTGAGTATTTGTGTGTGTGTGTGTGTGTGTGTGTGTGTTTTCTGGTTTTGTGGGATTTTTTTCTAAAGACAAAAAGAAATGTAGTGGAGTTGGGAGGATGTGGAAATGGAGACGATCTGGTAGGGAGTTGGGGAAAAGGAATCTGATCTGAATATATTGTATGAAAACAGATTTACTTTCAATAAAATGTGCTTTTTTATAAAAAGATGAGCAAAGAGGTGAGAGGAGTAGATATTCCTCTACGGCCACATTTCTCTGTGTCTCTCTTAAAGTTGACTTTTTTTCTAAGTAACGAAAGTTATACAGACTGCTGAATGTGGTGGAACATGTCTTTAATGTCAGACACTTGAGGCAGAGGCAAACTCTGGTCTAAATAACAAGTCCCAGAGTAGCCAGGGATGCATAATGAGACAAAATATTATACATATTTATGGGGAGGTGTGTGATATTTTAATACATGTATCCACTGTGCAATGTTCATATTAGAAATAACCAGGTCCACCTCCTCAAACATTTGTCATTTCCTTCTCGTGAAAGCATTCATAATCGTTTTTTCCTAGCTATTTTGTAATGCACAGTACACTGTCACTATCTGTAGTGACCTGGCAATAGAATACTAGAAAGTCCTTCTCGTATCTAACTATAGCTTAAGGGGGTATATATTTTATGAATGTCTTTGCAACTGAAAAAGCACTCAGACATGCCAATTACATGTGGTAATTAAATGAATGTTCTCAGCAGGTTTTCTTGTTCAGGAAAAAGTACTTCATAGCAGCAAAACTTGGTACATTAAGCACTCACTCAGAAACCTTGAACCCCTTCTTTCACAGTATACTACAAACCCTGGCAGATGAGGTCCCTGTTGTGCAGAGCCATTCTGGAGAACACAGGTGTGTCCAACTTGTTCATCATATGCAGCAACGTTACCCATGCAGGAGACCCAACACTTCGTTAAAACATTATGAGGTGGGTTTTTGCAATCTTTTTAAATTAATTGTATAGCTCTTAAGCATGAAATTCCTAGATGACAGTGCTCTTTTATGTCATATGGTTGGGCACACCTGCTAGGAAAGGCTTTTACATATTACCTCATGGTATTTTTATGCAAGTTATTAGGGTTCAGCAGTGTTGGTTTGAGCAGGGTTTGGAACCAGGACTAGCTTTGAGGCATGTACAACAGCAGCATCTCTACAGCAGATGATGAGAAAACTTTTAGCAGTGACTGTAGTAGGCCAACACCTTGTGCAGGAGAGGAATTTCAGGGTTTGCTGCTCTCCAAAGAAAAGATGTGTGGAGGCAGATTTGAAAATGCTGTGTGTACTTTTCCTCCCTCTCTGCCTCCCACTCTGAATTAATTTTCTCTCTTAATGATGAGTTTCTGATTGAAACCTGATTAGCCTACTTCCTAGAATGCTGGTAATACCATCCTCTTTATATATCTGCATTATGCATACTGGTTTACTTTCATATCAGTTTGCTTCTGATCTTAATTGCCTCAAGTCTACAGCTAATGAGTGAGTTTTAGTAGTGAGTGACAGGACTCAAGAAATAAAATGGGATGTAAAATTTTCTATTTCAGAATGGTTTCAAGACCTCCTCAACTACCACCACGATAGCACGAAGAAGGGCATTCTGTTGTTGCCTTCTCCTACCAAGAGGACTTTCTTAAATGGAGTGGCAGAATTGCCATTCTCTCTAGTAACTAGAAGGATCTAACACACACACATGTACAATTATTTTCAAGCCAATGGGGATGCTGTTGTGACAGTAGTCACTGTAGTCAGAGTAATCAGCATGGCCCTCCCAGCCTACAGCAGAAGCAAGAATTACAAATTGAAAACAGAACCACTACCATGTCAGGTAAATTTAAGAGACACTCACTGTGAGGCTGGAGAGATGGCTCAGTGGTTGGGAGCACTGACTGCTCTTCCCAGGTTCAATTTCAACACTCACATGGCAGCTCACAACTGTCTGTAACTCCAGTTCCAAGGGATCCAACACCTTCACAGATGTACATGCAGGCAAAACACTCTGAAAAGTGCACACACACACACACAAAAATAAGTTATTTTAAAAAAACATTCACTGTGATTGAAACTACAGGACTACTATTCTTTTTTCTTTTTTAAAATTTATTTATTAAAAATTTCCACCTCCTCCCCTCCTCTCATTTCCCTCCCCCTCCCCCTCTCTCACCCTCTCCCTCTCCAGTTTTAAGAGAAGTCAGGGTACCCTGCCCTGTGGGAAGTTCAAGGCCCTTCCCCCTCCATCCAGGTCTAGGAAGGTGCGCATCCAAACAGACTAGGCTCCCAAAAAGCCAGTCCATGCAGTAGAATCAAATCCCAGTGCCATTATCTTTGGCTTCTCGGTCAGCTCTTATTGTCAGCCACATTCAGAGAGTCTGGTTTGATCACATGCTCATTCAGTCCCAGTATTCTATGAGGCAATTTCTCTGTTGGGATAGTTTCGTCTGTCTACTAAAAGCCCCCACTGTGGAAAAACACAGTTTGGTTAAGGAACTATATAGCCATATTTTAGTATCAGCTCACAGGCTCCAAAATAATTCACTACCCATATAGACATCAGTCTCTCCCTTTAGTGTCCCTAAGAACAAGAAAATTATTGCAAGAAAGAAGTAAAATGCTTTATTGTTTCACCTAACTTCCTTGTGGACTTCTAATTAGCTGGTTTGACACATGTGGAAGGATTCTTTCCCAAGCTTTAGAAAGAGTCAAGACGTTCCAGTGTTTAAAAGGATAGACGAAAGACCTGCACTTATATTTCTTAAAAATATTTCCTGTAGGTATTTCATGTATGGATTTCTTCTGTCAATATTTGGATTTACAAGATTAGTGGGAAAATGGGTTCAGCCACTTCTACCAGAGGGAAAATCTTTCACCTGTAAAAGAGCTAATGTCACCTAATCCTGCAGTTGAAATCTGATCTTGACTCTTTATTAAAGTATGGATAGGGTCCTCCAGGAACAGCAGGAGTGATACCATGATCATGAAGATGGTTTCCCCAGGCTTATTCATTGCACTCCAGTTGTGTTGAATGAACTCTGTGATGCCCCCAAATGTGGGAAAGTCAACTGCATAATTTCTGGTAGTGGAGAACTGTTTGTTCTCTCCCCTACTAAATATATTTATAAAGAAAAAAAACAAAGGATCCAGGAAGTATATTAAGGCAGAGTAGTTTTTACATACTAGGGTCAACACTTTTCACCCAGTACTATGGGTTACATTTAAAAAAATTCCTATTTCTTTGCCTGAATTTTGACCTCATTTCCCAGGTTTTAGAACTCCTTGGAATTTCTTTATATCCCATTTTCTACCGTTCACACTGAATTTATTTTCTCCTTTCTCTGGAGAACTAATTCTTAAGGAAAAAGATAAACAAGGATTCTATTAAGCCCCAAAGAACTACTCAGGTATGCAGGGCTGTTTGTACCCTGGCAGAGCTGCCTGGAGTTACAGGATAAAACAAATATTATTAAGGTCCCAATATCAATATTAAGGACCCAATATAAGGTCTCTTCTCCAAAGGGAAATAAATTATATGTTAGAATGTCATGTTCTTAGATAGCACTCATATTAGCATCTAATATTAATGAATGCTATTATGTCTGCACCAATCTGTCATGTATGGCAGCCACATGTGATTGCCAAGCATATGAAATGTGTCTACTTCAAATTGAAATATGTAAGTATAAAACATGAATATTCTAGAATTTTAGTACTAAAACAAAGTAAAAAAATATTAACAATGATTACCTTTACATTGGATGACATGATGAAGTCAAATATTTGACGTTTACTTGTCTAAATAATAGGGATTAATAAAATTAATATGACTTCATTTAACAAAATTAATTTTACCTCTTCCAAATTATTATTTATTATGACTACTTGGGCATTTAGAATTGGCCACTTGGCTTCTTTCTGTGGTCTGCGTTAGAGTACACAGAGCTACTTCAAACATGTGGCCTGGTGAATAATGTCCTGTTTCTATTTTTTTAAAAAAAAATTTATTCTTCCTTCATATATTATATCCTGATGGCAGCCCCCCTCTTCTCCTCCCAAGCCCTCCTCCCCTTTCCCTTAGATCCTCTGTTTACCTTCAGAAAAGAGCAGGCTTTTTTTTTTAATTTGGGGGAGAGAATTTAATGCATGATTACAAGATGTTTTGATCAAATATACCCCCCACTCCCTCCCTTCCAATGCTTCTCTTAACCATCACCACTTCTCCCTCTCCTTGATATAATATTTACCAGCGTGATCTTGTGCATGCAGTCATAGCAACTGTGAGTTTTTATGTAAAACTCTATCATTTTATAATCTTTCTGCTACTACTTTTGCAATGATTCCTGAGTCACTGGAGAAAGGAATATGACAAGATGTCCCATTTAGAGCTGAGTATGCCACAGTCCCTTATTCTCAACACTGATTGACTGTGAATCTCTGTGATGATTGCCATCTACTGGGGGAGAAAATCTCCAAAGACTGTTGAGAGATGTACTAATCTATGGGTATAAGGATGTGTTTAAAGAGCAGTTTGATACCATTTAGCAAAACAATGGTAGTTGGTCCTCCCCTAGCTGCCAATGACCTTTTCTTCAGGCATAGGTTCTTGACTAGATTTACATTACAGGGCATGAGCTCCATCCTGTGGAATAGGTCTTAAATGCAATCAGAAAGTGCTCTTAGTGACCTCTATAACATTTATACCACTGTTACACATGGCCTTTTTAGAGCCATTTCTTGGATATTGTGGATAGTGCTATCGTGAACATGAGAATGCAGAGATCTCTTTGAAATACTTATTTCAGTTCTTTGGTTATATACCCAATAGTGGAATTGCTAGATCATATGGTAGTTTTATTTTTCATTATTTTTTAAATTTGGGAAACTTTTATATTGTTTTCCATAGTGGTTGAGCTAATTTACATTACCAACAATAGTGTATGAGGGTTACCCTTTCTCCATATCCTAGCGAATGCTTAATATCTTTTTAAAAATGCATTAGTCATTCTTATTGAAGTGCAGTAATGATTCATTGTGGTTTTGATATGCATTTTCCTGAATATTAATGATCCTGAGTATTTTCTCATGTATCTGTTGTTCATTTGTATGCCTTTTGAGAATTATCTGTTTTGATCTATGCCCTTTTGACATTGGGTTCTCTAACTGCTGTTGAGTTTTTAGGATCTCATATATTTTGAATATCAAAGTGTTGTCAGATATAGTAGGTCTTATTCTATAGGATGTCTCTGCACTGTATTGAATGTTTCCTTAGTTGTACTAAAGCTTTTACACTTGATGTAATTCTACTTATATACTTCTGCTTTCATTGTATGTATTTTGTAGGGACTCTTGTCCCAAAAATCTTGCCAATTTCAATATTGTGAAGCATTTCCCTTATGCTTTATTCTAGTAGTTTGATAAAGTCAAGTCTTATATTAAGGCCCCAAAAGTCATATGCATGTGGATATACAGTTTTTCTAACTCAGTTTGTTAAAGAGGCTGTTTCTTTTCCACAGTGTATTTTGGCACTTTTGGTCAGAAGTCAACTGGTGATAGATGAATGAGTTAACTTCTAGACTCTCTGTTCTTTCCCAGTGTGCTGTGTGTATGTGTTTATTTCAATAAAATGCTGATTTGACTACTATAGCTTTATAATATCTCTTAAAGTCAGGTAACATAATATCTTTTGCTTTGTTCTTGTTGCTCAGAATGCCTTTGACTATTGAGAGTTCTTATGGTTTCATATAAGTTTTAGAAGAGTGTTTACTACTACTTCTGTGAAGAAAGCCATTGTAATTTTGAGAGAAATTATGTTCAAACTATAAGTGTTTTTGTAAGGGACTTTTAAACAATATTGATTCTTCTAATTCATAAATAAGCTTACTAATCCTTTGGCATTCTCAGGTGCTTCTCGGATAAACCCCAGTACCACATATATTTGCTTAGTATTGTCCCCCAAAGTACCAGGAAGCATTATTTATTCCTCTTTTTTCTTCTCAAACTATATTTTCAAATGGCTTATATTCTATACTACTTACATTTTCTGTCTATTATACTTAGATCTTATATTTTAAATTTTCCTAAATGTATTTTTCATCTTAATAACTTCTATTGTACTTTTAAATTGTTCCTATATTTTTTTGTTTCTTTTTTTTACAATATTGACACATTTCTCTGTTTTCTTCAAGCTTACTGAGTTAGTTTCCTGAAAACAACTGTTTTAATTCTCCGAGACATTTAAGAATCGTTGTGGACTAGCCCCATGATCCTGTGGCCACAAAAGCTATAGACTGTGCCAATCTCTGAGACCACTGCTCAACAACATCAGCACAACGATGGGTTAGGAACAAGAGCTATGCTTCAAAGGGTTGCTAATTACTTAGAGTCATAACTCAGGACTGTTGGAATCAGCCACAAGCGATGGAATGAAAGTCCAATAGACATAGGCTGAATACCTTCCCTTTGTATATAGTGGTATATCATTCGTGTTTTAATAAATAAAGCTTGCCTGCGGATCAGAGGGCAAAGCAGCCACACTAGTCAGATATACAGGCCAGGAAGTGTTGGCACACACCTTTAATCCCAGGACTCTGGAGACAGAGGCAGGGCAGATGGATCTATGTGAGTTCAAGGCCACCCTGGGCTACACAATATTGAATCTGTCTAAAAGAGAAACAGAGCTCCCTCAAAGGTGATCTCAGCATTGGGATCACACGTCTTTAATCCCAGCACTAGGCAGGTGGAGACAGGAGCCATATGACTAGGCAGAGATGTAGTAGGAGGCTTCTTGTTTGTTCCCAGCTGCTTAGCCCCGAAATAATCACACAGAAACTGTATTATTTAAATTACTTTTTGGCCCATTAACTCTAGCTTCTTATTGGCTAACTCTTACATATTAATTTAACCCATTTCTATTAATCTTTTTTATCTCCACACGGCTGTGGCTTAGTGGGTAAAGTTCCCAGCATCTGTCTCTGGCAGGCTACATGACTTCTCTCTGACTATGCCCTTCTTTCTCCAAGCATTCAGTCCAGTTTTCTCTGCCTATCTCTGTTCCCCTATAGTTCTGTTATAGGCCCAAAGCAGTTCCTTTGTTAACCAATGATATTCACAGCATACAGAGGGAAATCCCACATCACAGAGAGAAGAATATAAAGGGGAAGAGACATGAACTCATTGGAGTGCAAGTCTGAGGATTTGTGGAGACAGGATCTTGCCCCCTTCAGTCTGAAGATTTGGTAGAGGTAAACGGTCTCTCTAGTGGTTGGCTGCTTTGCTTTGCTGATCTTCAAATTGAACCCCAATATCTGTCTCTGGATTTTTATTATTTGCCCTACATTAGCACAGGGACTGCATCAGAGTTCTAACCTCAGGCAGAACTGTGAATGGGGGATATAAGACCTGCCCATGTTTGGCTTGAGCAGCTGAGCCAGTTCCAGGGCCAAGATTTGTATGCTTTATTACTCGGTGCTACTCCTCAGTGAGTGGAACCTTGCACTGTGTTGCCTAAACTTGATATATTGTTGCTGAAGGCAGAACCCTGGTCACCTTGGCTTGTACTTTGTATTAAGATGGATTGCAGCTGAATGTCATGAGTTGTGAGGAGCTGCAAAGCCATCTTAGGTGGGAGTGATGCAGGCCAAATCACAAATCTGTCCCACTTGATGCACAAGATAGTTTGGGATTAGTCCTGGGGCAGTTCAAGATTCTTGTATGTGGGTACTATTGTGGCAAACTTGGGGGTGAATGGTCGAGACAGTCCCCTGGCTACAAAAGCTGATGCTAAGCTGGGTCACATCTATATATCAGTCGCAGGGGCTTGGACACATTCTCAGGTGTAGAACATGTTCACAAGCCTACTCTATGGATAGAACTGAAGCAGTTGAAACTCAAGCCTGTCCTACAGGCACATAGATTTCCATCTGATTGTTGGTCTACAAGCTGTCTGAGCTATGGACTACCTACACAACCTTCATTTTTAACTTAAATCTTGGTCTCACGTCGAGTCTGCTATTGGACTCTCAGACAAATCCCTGTCTTAGAATCCCCACTCTGTTCCTCAGTTGGTTGGGTTCTGCTCCCCACTCTACTGCCTGAGGTTGGGAATGGGGCAGTCTCTACTGCCTGCTATACACTGTTACAGTGGTTCAATATTAAACTGCTAACCTAACAACAGGGATCGTGGGACTTTTCCCAGATTTTCACTGTGACATGCCCAATCCTGGATTTCAAGTCTAAGGCCTATACTTAATTTTTTCTTTCCCCCAAGTGGGAAGTGTTTCTCTTTGGGTTTTTCTTAGTGATGGAGGAAATTTGTAAGGGTTTGAATTAAAAATGTTTAACATAGGCCTCCATGTTTAAACACTTAGTCCCTGGTTCATGCTGTTTGAGGAGGTTTAAGTGGTGCACCCATGCATTCTTACCATGATGAACTCATAAGACTCAACCCATAGGCTCAAATAAACTCTTCCTTCTATAAGTTTCTTTGGTCATGACTTTTGATCAAGCAACAGAAAAGTAACGGCTGCAAAGGCAGTGATGGGGAAACATTTTTGCTTCCTGTTTTCTTCTGCAAGTCTTTCAGTTTGTTACACTATAAGCAGATGTGACATTCTCTTTCCTGATTTCCTTAACTATTATGAAATTAGTTTGATGTGTGAATAACTAGCTGTTCTACTTGGTGTGTCTATGGAAAGACTGCCTGAGGATTTACTCGGCTGCCATCTTGCTTGGCCCATTAAAGGACACATAACCTAATTTTTAAAATAGGCTAATAAATTGAACAGGGAATTCACAGAAGAAGAAATACAAATGGCCAATGAATATTTTAAAACTGTTCAACAACCTTAATTATCAGGGAAATGTAAATGAAACTACTTTGAGACTTATCTCACCCCAGTATAAGATCAAGAAAATAGCTGGCAACAACTGCTGGCCAGGATGTTGGTGGGAGGGAAAACTAGGCAAGCTACTGTGGAAGTCAAAGTGGATGTTTCTCAAAAAGCTGTAAATAGATCCACCACGCCATGTAACTGTGCAAGTCCTGGGCATATACCTAAGAGGACTCTATATCCTACTATAGAGATACTTGATCATCCATATTTGTTACTGCTACTGCTTGGCTGTAATGGAAATAGTCTAGATGTCCATTAATTAATAAATGGATAATGAAAATATGGTACCTATGTACAGTGGAATTTTATTAAGCTGTAAAGAAAAATAAAATGATAAAGTTTGAAGGCAATTAGATAGAGCCGAAAAGTATTATCCTGAATGAGGTAACACAGCCCCAGAAAGACCAATACTCCATGTTCTTTTTCATAAAGGAATCCTTGCCTCTAAGTTTGTATCTGTGTATATGACAGTGAGTATGCATAGAGGTCAGGAACACAGAAAGAGCTTCATGAGTGGGGCAAAAAAAGAGTGGTTATAATATACATGTGACAGAAGTGGTAGCAAAAATACTTGGGGTGGAAGAATATAACCAAGGGTGGGCAAAGGAAAATGGGAAGTAGAGAGAGTAGTAGGGGAGAGTCAATCAAAACTAAGTGCTCATGAAAAAGCTATGAGGAAAACTGACACTTCATAAGCTAATTTCAAAACAACGTTAAGGAAAAAAGAAATAACCAGTTACCTTTGGTTAAAAATAGGAGGTCTTTTGGAATGACTTCCCCGCCCTCCTTTCAGTGAGAAGATAACCACCACAAATACAGAAGACAGTGTGACCTCATGGCAGAGAACACTTAAACTTCTTGGGCAGAGAAGTTCAAGTTCTCCCTCCCTCCCTCCCTCCCTCCCTCCCTCCCTCCCTCCCTCCCTCCCTCCCTCCCTCCCTCCCTTTCTCCCTCCCTCCCTCCCTCCCTCCCTCCCTTTCTCCCTCCCTCCATCCCTCCCTCCCTCCCTTTCTCCTCCCTCCCTCCCTCCCTCCCTCCCTTTCTCCTCCCTCCCTCCCTCCCTCCCTCCCTCCCCCTCCCTCCATCTCTGTCTCTCTTCCTCTCCTCCCTGCCTCTCCCCCTTTCCCTCTCTGTTCTCCTTCCCTCCTTCGCTCCAACTCCTGGTGGCAGCTGGTCCTAAAGTCAGCCACTGGTGAGGTCTCACTGTTCTGCTTTCTTAGTCTTCCCTCATTTGCATTGTGTAGATGATGGTGCTAACTATCCCCTCTTCTGGCCCATGGACTCAACTCCTCCCAGCAGAGGGTACCACAGAAGATTTTCAGCCTGCGGCTTTGCATCTGCAGGTATTACTGGGCTTCAGGATCCCATGTGGCCTCACCAAAGGGCTGGTTTACACTCCTTCATGAAAATTTAGGATCTAGAGGGGACACAATGAAAAGTTTCTGCATTCTGACAAGCCTCTCTGCTGACATAATAATCTGAATCAAACCAAATTTTTTAAAAAAGCCCAAGTTTAATGGATACAAATGCTCCTGGCTAGATTCCCAGACCCCAACCCACCCCCAGAGAGGAGAAGGGAAAGGAAGACTAGAAAATCATGTGTTTGTTCTCTGGGGGTCAGTTTAAATACCCTGTAGGAGTGATCTTGAGCATCTCTGAGGAGGGGTCATCATTTGGCTGGCTTTCTTGTGGGAGAGTCTGGACTGAGGCAACTCACAGAAGAGGGGACTTGGTATAGAAATTCCACCTGAACATTCCAGACTCTTTGGATATATGGATGCCAGGGGATGGGGTGAAGCTATAATCCAAACATCCCAGACTCTGGGTATATGAATGCCAGGGGTTGGGGTGATGTTTCTACCCAAACATCCCAGACTCTTTGGCTATAGGGGCACAGGTTCAAGTCTGGCTACTTCCTTCAGGCATGGGACAATGTGGGGGAAGGGAGAGTTGGGAGTTGGTGGGCTTACACTCAGCAGGAGGTGTGACTGGAGAGACATCCGGTTAACTGCCATCCTGGAGACCTCAGGCACCTGTTCTTTGAGGAAGATGAGAAGACAAGTTGCTAAGAGAAAAAAAATAGATTGTTATTGTTGGCCCTATGAACAGGGCTAGCCATAGGAAGGGGGATTAACTGCCAGAAAGAGGGGATAGAGAAGTGCCTTTGTAGTGGCATTTAATTTGCCTTTTAATAAATAAAGCTTGCCTGAAGATCAGAGAGTAAAACAGCCCCACTGGTCAGCCTTACAGACAAAGCAGTGGTAACACACACCTTTTATCCCAGTTGTCACACTAGTTGCCATAGAAACCTGGAAGTGCATGTCTTTAATCCCAATGGTACATACCTTTAATACCAGTACTATAGAGAATTATAAAACGGGAGGAGACAGTTCTCAGTCTGAGTCTTATTCTGTCATCCCTGGAGGCAGGATCACCATTTTCAGACTGAGGTTGAGGTAAGAGCTAGTGGCTTACTGTTTTACTTTTCAGAACCCCAGGATCTGTCCCTGAGTTTTTATATATTGTGCTTCATTCCCTGGTTGTACAGGAGAGGTAAGGGTGAATGAACGAGACATGAAAGTAGATATGTTCTTTAAAACCAGTGGCTCCAGCAGCATGGTCAGGGCAGAACTTTCAGGATCCCAATTCCAAGATAGGCGGGAATCTGGAGGCACCATGGCCCTAAAACCAAGACCAGTGCTATGAGACACTGACCACTGAGGGAAGGGCAGGGGCACAGTACCCAGATACCATGGGCATATGGGAGTTCTGTTCACTTGTCCCCATGTTGGTAGAAGTTTTTAGATGTTTAGGACATAAGGTGTCCGGCAGCCCCAATTTTAAAAGATTTTGTAAAAGCCAGCCCAAGGTCATTTGGGGATCAGGCCTTGAATTGCAGGTGCCCATTTCGCAACAAGAACTGAAGTCCAGCACAATGCGTCCACTGTAGTAGGCTTTGGGTAAAAAAAAAAAAAAATGGAGGGGGGAGGAAATTCCTTTGAAATGGATGTCTTATAAAAAAGGGATCCCAAAGGACAAGGCAGGTCCCTGTCCCAGTAACAGGTTGGGAGCCTGGGCAGCCGTGTCTTTTGCAGAAAACCCTAAAAATCGCAGGAGGCACTGGGACTCTAAGGCAATGACTTGGAAAGGACCACTGACTCAGTGGAAGCCGATCTTAGCCTGGCAGAGAGCAGGTGCGAGTGTAGAAGGGTATTTTCCCACCACATGGCCCCAAGCCAGTGCGAGAAAGAGCCCCTCGGTGGAACCTCCAGATGAAAAGTTTCTGCACCCGGATAAGCCTCTCTGCTGATACAATAATCTGACTCAGACTAAGTCTAAATGAATTAGAAAAAGCCCAGGTTTAATGGATACAAAAGCTCCTGGATGGCTTTCCAGCTCCCAGAGAGGAGACAGGAAAGGAAGACCCAGAAAACCACATGTTTGTTCTGGGGGTGGGGGGAGTTTAAATACCCTGTGGGAATGGTCTTGAACATCTCTGAGGAGGAGTTATTGTTTGGTGGGCTTTCTCAGGGACAAAGTCTGGACTGCGGCAACTCCCAGGGGGAGGAGGCTTGGGGTGGAGCTTCTACATGAACACAGAGAAGCATCCATTAGTGTCACTAACGGAAAGGGACACAAAATTCCCTAGATTAGATACTGTCTTGGTCAATTTAATAGGCCTCATCTCAGACACAGTTCTGGGACGGCCATTAAGGTACAGAGGCCTTTCCATCAGCCTCACTATGCCACTCGCCTTTCATCCCAAATCATTTTTCATATTTATTTAATTAAATGTTTAAAAAGGTAACATCTTTACAATTTTGCACATGTACTACGACCGTATCTGTTCCCCCTCTCCCTCCCCCCCCCCCCCCCCCGCTTCTACTACTGACCACCTTTCCTATTGGTCCCCTTCCGACTTCTGTGGCCTTTTTCCATTGGCGCGTTTAATAGAGTTCCTTGTATCAGCATGCATAGGCATTGTTTAAAGACCATGGATAACTTAGCAGTGACAACCCAGAAGGAAATGGTACCCCTTCTTTAGGCAATCATTAACTTTCAATAACTCCGGCAGGGAAGGGTGGGACCTCATGTGCCAAACTGACCTCTCCTCTCTCACATTCTCTTCCCTCTAGTTGGGGCAGATCCCAGGTTCTATGCCGTGCTGGAAGAAAGGGGTGTTCTCTCTCACTGGGGAGCAAGGTGGACTCGGTTCTAGAGGGTTGACTTTTGAGGTGTGTGTGAAGCCAGAGCCAGGGAAATGATGAGGATTCTGTTCAGAACAAAGCTTGATTTCTACACTGAAAATTATGTTGTTCCCATGTCTCGATGGAGGGGGACATTTTACTTTCTTTCAAATAGTCTAGCCCCAATTACTTCTTTCCATTCCCCAATTCCAGGTCAATAACTCAAGGTGACTAAGAGACAGGATCAAACAATGAAAAAAAGAAAAGTTCACTCCAATGAATCTTAAGATCGGATTATTGCCCTTAGTACAGCTATATAGAATTAGGTCACTGACCCCAAGGCTCTGGTCCATAGGCATTACAAGAATTCAATCATCTTTATCCTGAATACAATGTGATGAGAAAGTAGGAATAGTGAAGTTAAGTAACTTGTCCAAAGACACACAGCTGTGAAATTCCAACCAGGGCCATGACTATAGCCTGGCTCCAGGAACTGTGCTCAAATCCATTGACTGCTTCTCTAGCCCTTTGTACTCCCACTGTGTGTCCAGAGTGACACAAAATGAAGAGCTGCAGGAACACAGTGTTTAGACACAGGAGGCTCAAGAGATTCATTCCCAGTATGTTGCTTGGAAGGTAATGGAGCACCCTATTCATAAATCAAATGCCTGTGTAGAGAGACTATGTTAATTGGTTATCCATCAGTAAACCTCGTCCTCCCTAGATGGTCTTCAACCTGCTATTGTGAAATCCTAATCCTTACCCTCAAGCCCTTTGGAATTTCAGACTTTTCCATTTATCTAGTGTGGCTTATGATAAAAGGCTGCACAATCTAGAACTCCATTCTTGCTACCTGGTAACTTCCTCTGCTTGTCACCTGCCCTGCTCTACACAGCTTCCCACATGGTTCTGTGCACTGCTGTGTGCATTCAGATGTCACCTCCTATGTCCGATGCCCTCAACTAGACACAGACCTCCTTGAAGAAATGACCATATCCTGTATTAGGTTTGCAGGCCCATATTCCCCGACACCGTAGGGAACTCACTTAGGAGCTTCTTAAGTATGGGAAGACGAAATTGTTTTCATGTATCCTATTAGTTTCTCTTATTGCCCTACCTGTTTATTCTCTCAACTCTAATATTTGCAATCTCTCACTTCCTCTATATCTCACATGTATCCCTTGTGCTCGGAACTACACTGACTGGGTTGTTAGTTGACACACACAGTTCCCTGCAGACCGACTTTGTCTAGGACTACATACATCATGTGTGGTTTTGCCCAAATGTAAAATGTAGTGAATAAGATCCGTTCAATAATTAGACTGGTGACTTGCACGTTGTTAGTATTGGCTACTTGTTAACCACTAAAAACTAGGATGCAGTGGCATGCACTTGTGCTCCAAATTTTCCTCAGAAGTTGAGATGTGAGAATCGTTCTGTAACTGGAGTTTAAAGCCACCCTGCACAAAGTAGCCAGACCCTATCTTAAACTGCCACCACAAGAAAAAAAAAATGGATGCACACTCAAAAATTACCTGTTAAACTTATTGCCTCTTCTGTCTGGTTTTGGTATATAAACCACAAGTTTACACGCACATGGTAAAACACTAAGTCTTAAGTATTTTCTTTTTTTCTCTTCCTTCTTCCTTCAACACCCCCCCCCCCCCCAATCTTCAATGATGTTTTTCAAGTGTGTGGTCTTGCAAATGGTCCCTCAGCGTTTGTATTCTCCATGGCCAGCAGGTGGCAGTGTTTGCTCACTCAGGCCGAGGAGCGCTCTCTTGGCCTTAGCACACTGGTCACAGGTGCTTAGACCGGTTGCCCAGGTTTTAGACCTTCTTGCCAGTTTTCTCTCTGTGTCTAGCTACTGATTTCCCTCTGCTCATCGCCACCACTGCTTCACTTATCTCTAAAGATACTTCTAACCACCCACCCAAATAAAGGAGTTAGAGGTTTATCCCCCCCACCCATCTACCCACCTGCTGAGGCACTAACAAGAAATCGGTTTAAAATGAACCAGTTGTAATACATGAAAAGTTAGTATATCCTGAAAGAGCAGGAAAGGTGAAGTCCCAGTTAGCTAGCTGACACTGTCTGCAAAGCCAGTGTAGGCTGTAGTGGTCAGGGATGATACTCTGCCACTACATTGGGACTTGCCTTGACTTCGGGGTCCTTTTTAGCACAGTTATCCAATAAGTTTGTGACCAATATGCATTAGTATAATCTCGGATGGTCCACGATGCATTTAGCTACCCTTCAGAAGGCACTGTCTTGTCACCAGCTCTTCTCCCCCCACTATGGGAACATTAACAATGCTTTAACAGCAGCAGCTACCATTAATGAGTTCATGCTACGTGTTGGGCAGCTATACATTCATATGCATCACCTCACTTAATTCCCAGAGTAGGCAGATACTGTTATACATGTGGCAACCACAGTTTGGTTTAAAAAGTGCCATGCCCTCAGTAAGAGGAAGAACCAGGATTACAACCAGACCCTCTTTCAACATCATGCCTTTAGCTTCCCACTCCTTGGAGGTCCTCTGGCCTATCACATGTTCTGACTTCAGAGCTTAAACTACAATGATTCTATCACTCACTGCCTTACGCCTAAACTCCCACAAGCTCCAGATGCTGTTGCTTCTTGCCACTATGAGCTCACAGTTCTGCAGAGAAGTCAGGAGTGCCCACTTGATCTGGCATCTCAGAAATGCTGAGGTCCTATCCTTCAGGTCCATCTGCAGTAACAAGAGAAAGAGGCCTAACCATACCCAGGCAGTCACCTCAGCTGAGGGGCAAATGGCCAACAAAATAGGCAGTGTCTCCAGGGCAGCATGGAACTGAGTGGTTTTGATGTACATGGAGAAACAGAAAGGGAGCTTAGTGGTACCTAGTCTCCTGATTTGGAGTTAGGATGTCTCCTCACTCCCAGAAAGAAGCAACTCTGCAAAGGATCCATGGGGACTACACTGTGATAATAGTGGCTGTGGAGGTGGAGAAAGGAGCTAGTACTCCTGTAGCTGTGGAGATGGATATAGACAAGCTTTGTCTACAGTGTGAAGTTGTTCATACACGGGCCTTGTTTTCCTGTAGAGCACCATGACCAATTGTCCCCTTCCTGCTGCTTCCACTGAGCTACATCCCCAAGTTCTGAGAAAGAGACAGGAGTGGAGCAATCTGTGGTGAGAGTTCAACTTCACTGTGTGGTTGATTGTATAAGCAAAGTGGCATAAATTCTGTTAAACTTATAGATACACTATTATATATAATGTAAATATAAAGTAATAAAAACCCCCAAGGCTTTGTATTGATTACTTACTCAATATGAAGCCAAAGCACAAAAAAGCAAAACTCAAAAAATGTGACAACATTAATCAAAAACTTCTAAATACAAAAGGAACTCAAAAATAGTTAAATGGCAAGCTACATGCTATAGATTGTACCCAAGCTGCCAAGGGCTCATGTGTAATGAGGTTGCTATTCAGTGGAGACCTGTTGGGAAATGTAGAACAATTTACCAAACAGACCCCAGTGAGACATCGTAGATCACTTAAGGGTGTATCCTCAAAAGGGATTGTGGGACCTTGGTCTCTTTTAATTCATTCTCCTCATATTCTCTTCCTCTTCCATTCTTTTTGTCTCCCTTGCTCCTACTCCTCTTTTCATTATTTCTGCATAGATGTTAACATTTTCTCTATTACACATTCCCACAATAATGTGCCACCTAAACATGTGCCAAAAAGGAGCAGGATCAACCAACCAAGGCCAATGCTTCCATAATGTGCAACCAAAGCAAAATTCTCTTTTTCTGAATTAATTTTTTTATTCCAGTTCTTAATTACAGTAATGGGAAATTGCTAACACAGACAATATGACATGGAAGAAACTGATGTCAATCAAATGGTCATTCAAATAAACGAGTAGATGCTGAACACTTGTTAGGGTGCCTGTTACTGAAAAAAATGATAATAAGTGGTATCAAGCATGGGGAGAATTAGGGAAACTGGTACACTGTTGATAGCATGTAAGGTAATACATCACTGTGGTAAACAGTAGCATGGCTCCTCAAAAGAATAAAATTAGAATTACAATCTGGTACAATTTTACTTTAGGGTATTTATGCAAAACTATTTTACCAGTGATCTTGAAGCAATACCAACATTCCCGTGTTCATTGCACCATTATTCACATCAGATGAGACACAGAAAAAAAAAACCACCAAAATGTTCATTAACAGAATAAAGAAAATAGGACATTCATAGACATAACTATAGATGTACATATGTAATGGAATATTATTTGCCTTAAAATAAAGGGAACTCTGCCATTTGGACAATATGGTGAACCTGGAATACATTATAGTAACTAGAGTAAGCCAGGCACAGAAAGGCAAACACTGATTCACTTGTATGAGGGATTATAAGTAATAAAAGTCACAGGAACAGAGGATAGGCTGCTGACTGTCAGGGCCTGGGGTGGGTGGGAGAAATGAGAGTTACTGTTCATCAGATAACAAGTTTTAGTTATACATAAAAAAGAAGTGCTAGAGACACGATATACAACATATTGCCTGGTGTTAACAATGCTACATTGTGTACTTCAAAATTTGTTGACGTTGACACTGCTTCTCATATTAAATGCACACACTACAATAAAAAAATGAAAGACTTTGACACATAACTATGCGGGCATGGTGGAGAATGGTTGTAATGCTAGCACTTGGGAGGATTAGGCAGAAACAGTGAAAGCTCAAAGCTGCCCTGGGCTACATAGTAAGACTTTGGTTAAAAATATTAAAAAGAAAAGAAAAAAATAAATCTCATTAAGAGAGTATGACTGTAAGCTCTGAATCAGGAGAATACACATGTTCAACAGTAATTTCTACCACAAACTGGTTGAAGACTACTTAATATGAATTGTAAAACCCAAGCTCTCCATCTTCTTTGGTTGTTACAAAATATCTCATCAATGAAAGCTTGAAGGATCACTTAGTTCTAGATCAATACATCTCTTAGTGACACAATGTTTTCTATGTGTCCAGTATAGGAGCTACTATTCACATGTGGTAACTGAGCATCTGAAATTCATCCACCTTAACTAAAGAACTAACATTTGGATTGTATTTTGGTTTTTTGGGTTTTTTTTGTGTGTGTGGTGTGTCTCTCTCTGTGTATACTCACCTTTGTGTGTGAGTTTGTGGGTAGGTATGCCATGTCACAACTGTGGAGGTAGAGAACAATGTTAAGTGTTGGTTTTTGCCTTTCACCTTATTTTGAGGACAGGATCTTTTAAATTGTGCACTATAAACCAGGATAGCAGGCACTTGGCCTTCTGGAGATTTTTCAGTCACTGTTTCTCATCTCTTTACAGAAGCACTGGGTTACAGACATATGTGGATTTACCCTGTGGAATCTCAGGTTTCAACTCTGGTCCTCATACTTTCATGATAAGTGCTTTTACCCACTGAGCAATATGCCCAGCCCGGTATTTTTTTATCTTAATTTAAATGTAGAGACTCACTTAGACCTACTGAATACGATATTAAGCAATACTGGTTGAAGATCATTTGAATATATAATATATAATGTACTAATGATTGTGTTTAGACAAATCTAATTTGAAGCCTACCTTTATCTCCACTACTCAGAAACTTTAGATATGTTACTTTATTTTTATGAAAATACTCTGTGATGGGGAATGGGAAGAGATACATCTTAATCTTGAGTAAATTATGTATTAGAATTAATGAACAGAAAGAAGCTATCCTAGGACCTGCTAGTAGTGAATGTTCAAAGAACAGCTTTTCCCTTCTATATAGCAACTGTTCAACTTGAACAGCTGTTCCCTTCTGTATAGTAACTGTTCAATTTGAAAGAGTTTCTGCTTCAAATAAGAAGTTGTAGAATTCTGATGAATCTCCTCAATATGTCTAAGAGGACATCCATATGCATACCCGAAAAGGACCTGCAGCACCCTGTTCTTCTTGAGCAGAGATTCTTCCAGAAATAAAACCCCCAATACACTTATGGTTATGTTTCCAGTGGGAAACACATGCCCCCAAACCAGCCTAGCTGAGAAATATTAAAAAAATCCTCTACATTGGGAGTGTTTATTATTTTCTTACTTATCTTCTTGAGCACCTTAGAATCAAAAGTTTGCGTTTTAAAATTAGTAGAGAGGTTGGCTGTTTTACATACCTCTTCACTCAGTGAATAATCCTCAGATTATATTCATTTGCTGTAAAGAAAGCCAATCCCTTGTTATGTATTACTGAAGCACATGTGTATTCTCTTCAGCTTCCAAACATTTGGAGTGTTTTTAAATTTTTTTAACTTTTTTTAACAGCCACTGGCTGCTGCATTTTTAAATTTAATTTAGTTTTTAAAATAATCTTATTTTACATACCAATCCCAGTTCCCACTCTCTCCTGTCCTACTACTCCACCCCCAATCTCCTTTCCACCCCTCCCCCAATCTGCTCCTCAAACAGGGTAAGGCCTCCCATGGGAGTCAACAAAGTCTGTCACATCATTTGAGGCAGGACCAAGCCCCCACCCCGTATCTAGTCTGAGCAAACTATCGTTCCATGGGGAATGGGCTCCTTAGCCATCAGGGAAATACAAATCAAAACAACTCTGAGATTCCCTCTTAGACCTGTCAGAATGGCTAATGAAAGCTTATGCTGAAGAGGATGTAGAGTAAAGGGAACACTCCTCCATTGCTGGTGGGAATGCAAACTGGTACAACCATTTGGAAATCAGTATGGTGGTTTCTCAGAAAATTGGGAATCAATCTACCTCAATACCCAGTAATACCACTCTTGAGCATATACCCAAAGGATACATACTCAGACCATAAGGACATTTGCTCAACTATGTTCATAGCAGCATTATTGGTAATAGCCAGAATCTGTAAACAAAGTAGATGCCCCTCAACCAAAGAATGGATAAAGAAAATGTGGTACATTTACACATTGTAGTACTACTCACCAGTAAAACACAATGACATTTTGAAATTTACAGGCAAATGGACGGAACTAGAAAAAAAACTATCCTGAATAAGGTAATCCAGACACAGAATGTACTCACTCATAAGTCGATATTAGACATAAAGCAAAGGATAACCAGCCTACAGTCCACAACCCCAGGAAGACAGGAAACAAGGAGAACTCTGAGACATGCATGGATCCCCCAGGAAGGGGAAATAGACAAGACATCCTTAGTAAATTGGCAGCATGGGTGGAAGGTGGTAGGTGAATGGGGAGAGGAGAAGGGGAGCAGGGAGGAGAACATGAGAGATTGGGAGGGTCGAGTTGGGTGAAGAACAGAGAGCAAGAGTTAGGAAAGAGAGACCTTGAAAGAGGGAGCCATTATGGGCTTAGCAAGAACCCAGGCACTAGGAAAATTCCCAGGAATCCACAAGAATGACCCCAGCTAAGACTGTAATGTTATGTTCTGTCCCTTTAAGAGACAAGTCCTGCCCACTCCCTCCCCTGTTCACTGAGGCAAGCAGATCTTCCTTCTACTTCCAGCCTAAGTCCTTTTCTTTCTGTCTCTCTCCCAAAAAAGCAGCTCCTGCCTCTCTCCCTTCTCCCCACTTCTCCCCTCCTACTACCTCCTCTCTCTCTCTCTCTCTCTTAGGTTCTCTTTCTCTCTTTTTCTCTGCCTCTCTCCTTGTCCCCCTTCTTCCTCCCTCTTCCCTTTGCCCTTCCCTTCCATAACCCACTAAATAAATGCCCACTTTCTCTGCATAGTGTGCTTAATAGGTCTCTGTCTCTCACCCACCATGCGATTCCCTGCCTGGCTGGGACTGGCTGTTTTCATGGCCTGCTGTGGTCTCGGGACCTGGAATGGTGCTGTTTTATTTTTGCCATAACAAAAACTCTAAGCAATAATGGAAAGGGTGCCTTAACTGGCCTTTCTCTGCAATTAGCTTGATAACTATTACAATTGTCACCACAGAACTTTCATCCATCAATTGATGGAAGCAGATGCAGAGATCTACTCCTAAGCACTGGGCCAAACTCCTGGAATTCAGTCACAGAGAGGGAAGAATAATATTATGAGCAAAAGGGCCAAGAGAATAATGGGTAAATCCACAGAAACAGCTGACCCAAGCAGGTGCGAGCTCACTGACTGTGGACTAACAGGTGGAGAACCCACGTAAATTGGAACTAGACCCTCTGAATGTAGGTGACAGATGGTGTGGAGTGTTTCTAATGTGTGTTACATTGCGAGAAATAGACAAGCTCTAATCCAATATGGCTGTTTTCTTGATAAGGAAAAAGATTGTGGCAGGAAAAATACCATGGGAAAACAAAAAAAAAGATCACCATCAAACAACCAAGGAGAGAGGCCTCAGAATGAAGCCATATCTGTTAAACCCTTCTGTTGTAAGCCACCATTTTTGCAGTGACTTCTGTCGTGGTTCAGCAACAGCAGGTTCATACATTCCAGGGTAGGACTGTGAGGATTAGAAATGTTAGGTAGGACTATTGGGCATATACCCAAAAGATGCTCAGTCATACTACAAAAGAATTTGTTCGACTATGTTCATAGCAGCATTATTTGTAATAGCCAGAACCTGAAAACAACCTAGATGCCCATCAACCCAAGAATGGATAAAGAAAATGTGGCTCATTTACACGATAGAGTACTACTCAGTGGTAAAACAATGACATCTAGAATTTTGCATGCAAATGGATAGAATTATAAAACACTATCCTGAGTGAGGTAACCCAGACCCAAACAGATGAATATGGTATGTACTCACTCATAAGTGGATATTAGCTATAAACAAAGGACACTGAGCCTATAATTCATGATCCTAGAGAAGCTAAGTAATAAGGTGAACTCACAGAAAAACATATATAGATCCACCTGGAAATTGGAAACAGACAAGATAACCTGATAAAATTGGGAACATGGGGGTAGAGGGAAAGGGAAGAGTAGAAGGGGAAGAGGAGGGGAGAAGGAGAGGGTGAAATGGATTAAGTAAAATGCTGCAGGTTCCTGAGTGGTTACAGTGGTCAGTGGGCCTTGAGACCACACCGTAGATTCCTGAGTGGGGGCAGGCTGTGGGAAGCAGGTCCCAAGAGCAGCCAATCCCAGACAGGAACTGTATAGTTCCCCAAGTGGCTTCAGTGGGCCATGAGTTGCAATCAGGGAACCACATGGAGACCTCAGTGGGGCAGCCAGTCCCACAAGGAGAGACAGACAGATGGGAACACCATGAGACCATGCCGCAGGTCTCTGAAGGCAGCTGGTCCCGGGCAGGGAGCCATGTGGTGGGTGAGAGGCAGAGACATGGATAGGCAAGCCATGCAGAGTGAGGTTAGATATTTATTTAGTGGGTTATGGAAGGGAAAGAGAGAGGGTGTAAGGGGAGAAGGGGAAAGAGCAGAGAGAAACAGAGAGAGAGAGAGACAGAGAGGGAAGGGGAAACGTGGGGAGAATGGAGAGAGGCAGAAGCTGCCTCTTTGGGGGAGAGATGGAAAAGGAAAGGACTCAGGTTGGAAGCTGAAGATCAGCTTGCCTCAGCGGATGGGGGAGGGAGTGGGTGTGGTTTGTCTCTTAAAGGGACAGGACATATCATTACATTCCCATCTTTTTTATAATACAAAGGCAGGAGGTTAGGCACCACAGGTTAAAATAATTGGGGCGATGGATTCTCAAGAATGCTTATTTGTGGGTGTCATCTTTGGTAGGGGAACCTAAGAAGGCTGGTGCTCGTCATATCCTGGCATAACTGGTCTCTTTGCTTCTATCTGGTGTTTGTGGTATGGAAATGTCTGGTGTCTCTTATACCTGTTTAAGGTATTGGCAGAACAGAGGACAAAGTTAAGTTTAGGGAAAAAATTAGGACCAGGGAATTGAGAGGGGTATATCTGACCTGTTTAAGGTGGATCTTTCAATTCATCTCCCTGGAACTCACAAGAATTTTTTGGGTTTGTAAAAACAGATTTTAGACATACACATTATATAAGCAGTGGCATATTTATGTCAGAATGACTGTGACAGATATTTTTGCATAATAAAAAGTATCTTTAAAACTATGAAAGGCAGCTGGAGAGAGAAATTTGATAGCATGAACTTGTCCTTACACCTTTATAACTTGTAGATACACACCTTAATAACTTATATTTGTAATTTACTGAAATTTGATTGGTGAAGCTGTCCTTTTTTAAAACTGAAAAACCTCTCATCTGTCAAACTTCAGCAGAGATCTTTGAGAAGGATAAAATTTATTTGAGTCATTCATTAAAAAATGACAGAGAATTTACTTGGTTGGCACCTAGAGCTTTACCCTCTCTGAGGAGTAGATGGAGGTGGGGTGGGAAGGTGTGTTGAGGGAATGGGAGGAGGGGAGGGAGTGGGAACTTAAATTTTTTAATCCAATAAATTTTAAAAAAGAAAAAAGAAAACATGCAATAAAAAAAGAGTTAAATTTCTAAAAAAAAAAAAACAGAAATGTTAGGTAGGAGGAACAGAGATAAGAAAGAAACACAGAGACACAGCGTAGAAATGGGAGAGCAACTCATTGAATACTGAATTTCGAGTTCTGAGTTCACCTGTGTTTATTTTTCACACCCTTTTATACCCCAATACAAAAGGGCAAAAGAAGTCAAAAGACTGCTTTAACATGACACAAAGGACAACCAGAACAGTTACTTGTTTCAATACTTGAGACATCAAGCCATTAATTCCTGAGTAAAGCATTTGATGTTTGGGCCAGTGAACACACTCTAGACCTGTAGGCAGTCACTCCCTAGGCCAAACCTCCTATTTTAAAAGGAAGAGCATAAGTAGTCTTGAATTCTTTGACCTTCTGGTCAGAGTAGAGCAGATCCACCTCTATGAGCCATTTTACTATTCAAAACACCAAATAACCACACCCTAGGTCAGGTATCTTGTTTTGTAGCCACACCTGTTGACAACAACTTGGAAGGAACAAAAATAAGCTCCAACTCTCTGACCTTCTGAAAAGGTAGAATAGGCTCACATTCAGGGCTTTGTCTCAAGGTTGACACAGGCATCAAAGTTTACTGGAGATACAGAAGCAGGATTTTTGATAATTAAAGAGCTAGCCTTTGAGAACACTAATGATGTATGTAAAGTTGCTTGAAGACTTTTTAGAAAGAAATAATATCTCTGATTATATTCAGATCTGTTCAGATATTGGTCACTTGTGTACACAGGGACTGACTATAGCTGCTGCTTTACAGGGAAAGACAGTTAACAATGTTCTCTCCCAACAAAGAAATCAAAGCCCAAAGATAACGAGGGCTGCAGGGCCCCCTTGATGCTGCTTTGGGTGTGGTCTTATGGGGTATCAGGTCGGGCAATATCCTGATAGGAGAGTAAGCCCAGGGGAAAGGAAAGAATTGGGTATGTGCTGGAGGTATAGGAGAGGAAAACATTGAACTAACGAGTGCAGATCAAAGAAAGATGATCAAGGGAATTCCCTGTTGGGAAATGAGGAGAGGGATCCACCTCAGGCCCCCAAAGAAATATATGGGGCAATCCAGCAGTCTGTTCCCCTACAAGAAAATCCATTCAGGACCTTTGCAGAGCAACCCCAGGCAGTGCAGGGCTCATACTCAGCTCTTCTGTCTATATAGTTTTAACTCCTAAAATGGTGAATCAGACTCTTCCCACTGGAGTTTATGGGCCTTTACCAGAAGACAGTATATGATTATTACTAGGGAGAAGTAGCACCGCTGTGCAAGGGACTCTTGTTGCTCCTGGAGTCAGTGATGCTGATTTTGAAGGAGATATCAAGGTTACTGACTCACTCACCTAATGGAGTTTCTATGGTAAAGACAGGCCAGAGGCTTGCACAATTAATTTTATTACCAAAAGTACAAACTACAAATCATGTTAAGGGAGGTATAAGAGGAGAGGCTGGAATTAGTTCATCTGATGCCTATTGGCTACAAGCCATAGGTCCACAGTGACCAGAAATCACTTTGTTTATAAATGGAAAAAGCTTTTCTTGTCTTCTGGATACTGGTATGGATATTTCTGCTATAACTGCCAGTTAATAGCATTCAGAGTGGCCTAAAACAGATACTACTACAAAGTTGCAAGGAATTGGTCAAACTCAAAATCCTGAACAAAGTAGCAATGAGCTTTACTGGAGAGATGGAGAGGGTCCTAAAGAAATTTTTGGCCATACATTGTTCCTCATTTACCTGTAAATTTGTGGAGTTGAGACATTATGACCTGATGGGGGTATATTTATATTCCCCCAACACAGCTGTTCTAATCAAGTTTCAGCAAGGGTTGTTGACCAATCAAGGTCTGGGTAAGGAGAATGATGGAAGGATCCATCCTGTCATTCTAGACCTCCCATGGCTGGGTTATGGCATTTTTAGGAGAGGTCATTGAAAATCCTGTACTTCATGTAGACCCAGTTATTTAAAAAAGTGATAAGCCTGTATGGGTAAATCAGTGGCCTCTAACTGAAGAAAAATTATAAGCTGCCCAGCAGTTAGTGCAGAAAACAACTGGATAATGGTCACATTGTGCCCGCCAATTCCCCCTGGAATTCTATTTTTGTAATTTAAAAAATCAGAAAAATAGAGAATAATATAGGGTTTAAGAGAGGTTAACAGGACCATGCAGCCTACGGGGCTTTCCAGCCTGGGCTGCCTTCTCCTTCAGCTACACCAAAAGAATAAAGAAAATTGGCTTGACCTATGGCATGGGAGGAGGAATGAGGAATTAGGAGACACCATGAAGCTGCCACCAGAGTCAGACGTTATGAAGCTTTGCTGTTAAGCCACTGCCACATGGTGATACACAGATTAATGAAGATGGGTTAAATTAAGATATAAAAGTTAGCCAATAAGAAGTTAGAGCTAATGGGCCAAGCAGCAATTTAATTAATACAGTTTCTATGTGATTATTTCGGGTCTAAACTGGCCAGGAGGCTGGGAACCAACAGGTTCTCTCCTTTTACAAATGAGAGCTATGACAAACTAAGTTTCTATTATTTAAGCCCCAAAGCCTGAGGTTCTTTGGTATGGCATCCTGCAAAGTTAATACAGCAACCCCACCACGAGGCTTTTTAATTTACATACACTTGACAGAAGAGATATTCTTAGCAATTACTACAACACAATTGCTGCGGATTAAATAAAAAATTCAGTAGCTGTGTTGGTTGCACACTTATGAGCCAGTAAAATGAGGTAAGTCTTAGAATGGTAGCACAATTGGTGTGGAATTTCACCATTGACTTGTGGTTTCCACAACACAGGAAGTTAAGATTTCACTTCAGTACTGACCAGTCAGATCACACCTAGAAAATTTTCTTAATTCTAAGTTTCTCATTGATTCAGCAAGGTTTATACTAACCACATTTTTCAGATAAGGAGTCTAAAAGAAGGGGGTGAAAAGAGGTTTGTCCAAGGTCACAGAGCTGGTAAATGCAGGGGTCAGTATTCAACCAAATTTTGCACAACTTCATATGATGGTTAATATTGATTCTACTTGACAAACCCTAGAATGACATAAGAAGAAAAACCTCTGGGTATGACTATATGGAGGGGGTTTCAGATTGTGTTAATTGAGATGGGAAGATACACTCTAACTGTGGGCACCATTATTCCACGGGATAGAGTTCTAGGGAGGGAGGGAGGGAGGGAGAGAGAGAGAGAGAGAGAGAGAGAGAGAGAGAGAGAGAGAGAGAGAGAGAGAGAGAGAGAGAGAGAGAATGAGAATGAGCTAAACACCAGAGCACTAGAAATGCCCCACCTCTTTCATGACTATGAATGCACTGCCATCAGCTGCCTCAAGCTCCTGCTGCCATGCCTTCCCTGTTATAATGGACTGTATCTTGTGGAACTGTAAGCCAAATTAATAGTAATAGTAATAATAATAATAATAATAATAATAATAATAATAATAGAAAATTCTTCCTTCCTTAAATTGATTTTTTATGTGTTTTTTGGCACAGCAATAAGAAAACTAATATACTTTACCAACTTCACAACTGAAATAGGGTAAGAAGACCAGGAAGATGTTTGGTGCTTAAGCCATCTGGGAACTGAATACTAGCAATCTGTTCAATCTGAATATAAAGAATAGAGGCACCATCAAAATATGTTTTATACATACCATCTCTTCCCAGGCTCCTAATGCATCTGTGCAATCACCTGGGCTCCATGGCTCTCTGGTTTCGCAATCCTCCAATGTTTTCCAAGGAATACATATTCTGGACTTCTCAGCCCATGGTGCAAAATTAAGCCTGAACTCTTTTATAAATCTCCACGGTGCAGACAGACAACTCAGCTACCGGGATGGGTTCACCCACAGTCAATGGCTATAAGAGTGGAAATTGGGATTGTATTTACCCTAGCAAACTCAGAAATCTGCCCACCTTTGCCTCTGAGTGCTGGAATTAAAGGTGTGTGCCACCACTCCCAGCTCTTGTATATATCTTTCCTTCATGCTGGGTCCTTCTGAACAACTTGTTTGGGGAAACTCAAGTGTTAGCCACTCATCTTTCTCCATTTACATTTGCATGTAGGTACTACTGATTTCTGATTGCTTAGGCTCAAGTTGGTTGTTAACTCAGTCTGCAAATCTTTTGGGGTTTCTACAGTCAAATCTCCCCTTCCGAGCTGCACCCATAGTATTGTAAGCTAGCATCTGCCTTCAGAAAGATCTCCTCACCACTTGACTTTTGACAGATGGCCCTGCCTTTTCTTTCACTAAGGAAATGGTGACCACAAATAGGAAGAGTCTCATGTTCCTGCCACTGGCCCTGGACACCTTCTTGTATCTGTACCCTCTTCCCCTGCTCTCACAAAACAGGTACCACCTCCTATAGAAGACTTTCCATTTCTTTCTTTCACTATGCTTAGAAGCCTTACTCTATGCAAATTTTTCTATGTTCAGCCTCCCCCTTTTGTCTGTGTTCCAGTTACATAGTGTTTACAACTTCATATTTTTTTAAAAAAAAATTGAATCCTTCTGATCTGCAGATTTCTTCTCTATGCCAGTCAAGCTCTCTCTTCCCTGTCACAGTCTTGTCCACCTTGAGGTGACTCAGTTTTCCACTTCCATCCATACACAGTATCTGGGTCCCCTTATGCTCTCTAGTGAAACCCCTAAATGAGGTCACTAATAACTTCCTATTGCTAATCCCAGGTATCGGCTGCTAACCTGTTTCATACTTAATTCTTGGCATCAAATAACTGGTCTTTGAGTCTTCTGTGGAAGCCATCCCTGTAGCTCCAGGCCTATGTGTTCTTTGCTGACAGCTTGCCTCTTCTTCATTTCAAGTCCTCTTCTCTTGTTCTTCAACCTCAAGTCTCCAAGAGTGTTCCTTTCTGGAGATCTCTCCTTTCTTCTTATGGCGTTCTCCTATCTTACCATAATAAACACTATAAACAATGTGGCTTAAAATGTATTTCTCACAGTTCTAGCAGCTAGGAGTTCAGAATGCCAATATAAACTAGAGTTCAACATTACTATGTTTGGTGAGTATTTTCCGTGACCTCTGGAATGGCTTGTCTAGGATGTGCTTGGAGTAACTTCCCTTATAATTGGTGGATTGATTGCATTAATGACCTCAATTCTTTACCTCTTCACTAGATGCATACCCTTTGCTATATGGCTTTATAGCTCCTCCCATCAAGTGTTAGAATACTTTTTCCTGGCCTTTGAAATTAAGCTCGGCCATGTGATGTGCCTTAGGTAACAGGAAGTAGGAGATACAGTGCCAGTGTAGGCTTGAGGGGATGCTTAAGTGTTCCCTCTTGTATGGCTTTCAGTTTTACAATAAATATGTGCTCATATTTGTCTACTGTTCCCAGAAGGAAGGTAAAATAATGTGTAGAGCCCTTCCCCGCCAAGCCTGATCCAAATCACTGGACTCTCAGTTTGATTCAGATGCCTAGGAAGAAACAGTTTAAAATAGTCATCTAATTCTTAACCACTCTACAACTCCCCCAAGAAGTAATTTTTGATGTTATTTCAATCCACTGAGCTTTGGGTCTTTTCTCAACCAGTAATAATCAATTTACATGCTCACCCAGATGAATTTAATTACTTCTTAGCTTTTTTTCTGACCCAACAAATCCATCCTCTCTCTCTCTCTCTCTCTCTCTCTCTCTCTCTCTCTCTCTCTCTCTCTCTCTCTTCCGAGACAGGGTTTTGCTGTAGTATTTTTCACTATTTATTTTCTTATTTTATTTAACTGTTTCTTTTGAGAACTTTTTCTTTTGAAGAAACCAGTTTATTGGATTCTCCTAGAACTCTTTTTTTATTATTGATTTTTATTGAGCTCTACATTTTTCTCTGCTCCCCTCCCTTTCTCTCCCCTCCCCCATTCAGCCCTCCCCCAAGGTCCCCATGCTCAGGAGATCTTGTCTTTTTCTACTTCCCATGTAGATTAGATCTATGTATATCTGTCTTAGTGTCCTCATTGTTGTCTAAGTTCTCTGTGATTGTGGTTTGTAGGCTGGTTTTCTTTGTTTTATGATTAAAAATCACTTATGAGTGAGTACATATTATAATTGTCTTTTTGTGTCTGGGCTTTAGAGCCTGTCCTGGAACTAGCTCTTATAGACCAGACTGGCCTTGAACTCACAAATATCTGCCTGCCTCTGCCTCCCGAGTGCTAGGATTAAAGGCGTGTGCCACCACCCGCCTAGCCCATCTTCACTCTCTCTCTCTCTCTCTCTCTCTCTCTCTCTCTCTCTCTCTCTCTCTCTCTTAATGTGTAGTGGTGTGCATATATGTATATGTACATATTACCATGTGTGGGGCTGCAGGAATGTGTAGAGGCCCGAGGTTGTAAGTCTTCTTCATCCACCTTCTCCTAATCTGTTGAGGTAGAATCTCCCAATTGAACCTAGAGCTCACAGATACAGACTAGTCTAGCTGATCACCTTGCTTCAGGGATTCCCATTTTCTCTTTCCAAGCACTGGAATTATAGGTGGGCAACCACACCCACTTGGCACTGTGGCATTTATATGGGTGCTGGGGAGTCCAATCTACAGTCCTCATACTTGCCCAGCAAGCACTTTTTGTTCTTAATCGTCCTTCCAGATCCATGTAATCTACTTTTAGTGAAACATAGTACCCTTCTACGAAACAAAATTGATCACTCTATCATTTATTTACCTTCTTAAATTATTCAAAGAACTTTATCTTATTTTGAATCACAACTCCTGCATAATCTAGCTCCTGATTGTCTTGTTCTTATAGTCAGCCTCATTTCTTGGCATCACCTGCCTCTTTCTCTCATGACTTTACAACTGAGTTGTTTGCTTGCTCTGGTTGAGCCATTATTACTTTTATTCTCATTGCACAACTTTGAACATGTTGTTTTCCTTAACAGAGAGGCAATGTAATTTCTTCTGGCTCTTTTAACCAAGTATCAAAATCTTGGTGGTTTTAAATCACAGAAATTATTGGTTCAGATTTCTAGAGAATAGAGGTCTGGACTCAAGGTGTCAGCAGGGCCTTGTTTGCTCTGAAACAAGTACTCATCCTTCCTTCTTTTGACTTTCTAGAAATTGCTGGCAACTGTGCCCATTTGATGCAGTTCTTTTCTTGGGCTTTCCCAGCTATGTCTTGTAAGGACTTCAGGTGTGTTGGATTAAGGTGACTTCTGACTCCAGTATGACCTAAACTTAGCTAATTACATCTATAGTTCCATTAAGTTCATGTTCTGAGGTATTCATGTTTAGGAAATTAACCTATTTTGGGGGGAGACACAATTCAATTCAGAGCAACATTTACTTTTAATGGCCTATTTCTGGCTGCTAATCCTAGTCATTTATCAAATGTTATTATTGCTACCAATTCTACTAGGAAGTCTTTCCTTATCTGTTGACCTGTTTAAAGACCACTTTATTGTATAAATAAGACATTACAGAGAGATTGCTTGATAAACTTTGGTTCTGTAGCTATCAAATGAATGGGATTTTCCTTTGTTGTAAATGTAATTGTGATACACCCACTAAAGAGCGATTTGTTGGTAAGGCCAGTCCTGAAAACATGCTGGACTAAAGGTTAAAACAATTCATAACTTCCTTTCAGTTTCTCATATCTATTTATCTTTGAACATCAGTAATATTTGTTTTTCCAAATGCAATAGGAATTTTTTTGTTCTTTATCACTTACAAACTTAGGGCCATGTCATTACCTCCAAGTTTAGATATCACTGGTCCAGCCAGTCTAAAGGAATGAGATATTTTTTCTAGATATCTAGTTGGTACATTTGTGATTGGTGTTAACATACTGACCAATTGGCCTACCATAGAGTTTTTGTGTTTCAGGCATACATTTAAAGGCATGCTGTCTCCTGAAATATGGGATTTAATAAACTATGATTTGAACCACACCTCAAATGAAATGTTACTCCTTACAAACTGATTATGTAACAGAGTAGCTTTTCCTACTCAATACTAAAAGTTTTAATGAGACAAAAGCCTTCAATCTTATCCACATACTAAAGGAATATGCTTAATGATTTGCCAGGTGCCATACTGAGCTTGGAATCACTGTCCCAATAATGTTTTAAGTAAAAGTTTCTCTCCATTCCTTCTTGGTGCATCTTCATAAACTATATAGAAGGAATGCATATGAGTAGCATAGAGCCCAGGAAAATAAAAACTAAAATCCCATGATAGACCTTGCATCCACTAGGGACAGAAAATGTATCTTGTTTATCTTATTCTTCTTTTGCCTTCTTAAAAAAATAAAACATTCATGCATCATATGAAAATTTCAATGCATTGCATGAAAATCATTTCAAACAGACCTTATTTTTATTGTAAACAAAGACTTGAGTTATTTGAAAGCAATAGGTAACAAAATGCTTTAAGTTGTCGAATATGAAACAAGTACATTGCAATTACACCAATTATGACACTGTGTATTAGCAGTATATTTTTTATGGTGTTGCAGACTGAACTCAGGACATGGAAGCGCACTACCACTAAGCTATATCACCAGTCTTTAGCATACTGCATATTAAAACAATTATGCATTATCCACTTATAGTATAAATTCTATGAAGAATGGAAGGGCCACACTTCCCATATTCCCTCAATTTCCAAAATACCTAGTTTGGTAGTGCAATTGCATTTGTTGGACGCATTAATACATCCTTCTATCTATACTTTTTGCCTGTAACTTCATAACACTCATTCTAAGTCACCGTCCAGGTGATTTGCTTTGGTTAATGAATATGAAGTGAATTGAAAAATTCTTATGTGTTTAAAAAAATCCTTTAAAATAAATTCTCTCAACTAAAATGGCGACTTAATTACTTTTTCTTTTTATTTTCATGATAGTCCCTCCCCTCACTTATTTTATGCTACATTTGTTTTGGTTTTGAGCCAGGGTCTTCCACATAGTCTAAGATAGCCTAGAATTTGCTTTGTAGCTCAGGTTGGTCTTGAACTCACAAGACACCTGCTTCAGACTCTTGAGTACTGATTTAACAAGCATATAATTCCCAAGATCTTTGGACTGCTTTCTTTCTCAGAATTCCCTAAAACTTTTCAGAGTACAGGCCTTAAAACTCTGGCTGTCTAACCTTCTTCTTTCATTCTTGCTAATTTCTTAAGTGTCTCTCTTTTGCCTTTTTCACGGTAATAAGTATGCTTTAGAATAAAGTTTCTCATTTTTATTTTTATTTTCATACATACCTTTTAGCAATTGTATTTATCATCTTATATCTTTGGTCTTTTCTTACACTTACACATTAAGTTTTTATGCAAAATACACTTCATAGTGGCTTTTTAATAAAAGACAATTAGTTCCAGGACAGGCTCCAAAGCTACAGAGAAACCCTGTCTCAAAAAGTAAAAAATAAATAAATAAATAAATAAATAAAATAAAAAAATAAAAAAAAATAAAAAAATAAATTTCAGAAATTTTATGAGCAGAATATTAATTATGACTGTTCTTAAAATCAGTCATGGTGGGAATGTATATACCACAGAAACTGATAACTGTAGGGTGGTTTATACCTGTAATCCCAGAACTTGTGAAGTTATGGGAAGAGAATTGTCAAACATTCATGGATAGCCTGGGCTCTATGAGTTCCAGACAATAAAGTACAAAAATAAATAAATAAGTAAAGGGCCAGGAATGGTGGCAAATATCTTTAATTCCAGCACTTGAGAGGCAGAGAGAGGTGGATCTTGGCTCTGTATAAGTTCAAGGTCTGCCAGGACTAAATGATAGCGCCTCTCTCAAAAAAATAAACAAATCATCAACATCAACAAAACCTCAAAAACAAAGAAGGAAAAAATTAATAGTGCTACAAATCAAGATTGCATTGCATGCAGAGAGAGAGAGCTGTTAAATATGTGTTAGCACCAACTTGTCTTAGTCACTTCTAATGCTATGAGGAGACAACATAAACAAAGCAACATTCATAAATGAAAACATTTAATTGGGGACTTGTTTCTAGTTGTTAGTTCATAGTCATCTTGACAAGAATAAGATAGGCATGATGCTGGAGCAGTAGCTGAGAGCTCTACATCCTGATCCACAGGCTGCTTGCAGGCAGAATGGGGGGATGACTAGGCCTACCATGGGCTTTTGAAACCTCAAACTCACACACAGGGACATGCCTCCTCCAAAAGACCTTATCTCTCCAACAGCAACATACTTCCTAATACTTCCCACACAGTTCCACTAACTGGGGACCAAGCATTCAAGCCTATGAGTCTTTTGGAGCCATTCCTATATAAACCACCACATCCTACTCCCTGGCCCCCATAAAGTCCAACTTCAAAAGTCTCCATAGTCTTTCAGTTTATCCTTGAAAGGCCAAAGTCTCTTCTGAGACTCAAGACAATCTCTTAACTGTAACCCCCCAAAAGTAGATCACATACTTCTAATATACAATGGCACGGCATATACATTACCATTTCAAAAGAGAGTAAAGGGGGCATAGTGAGGAAATACTGGACCAATGGAAGAGATTGAAAACTAGCTCGACAAACTCAAACCTCTCCATCTCCATATCCGATGTCAAAGAGCTCTTCAGATCTCCAACTCTTTTCAGCTTTGTTAAGTGCAAAACACTTCTCTCTCTTGGGCTGGTTCTGCTCCCTGTTAGTAGCTCTCCTTGGCAGGTATTCCACAACTCTGACGTCTCCAACATTTTGGAGTCTCCAACACAATTCAGGCTGCACCTTCACAGCTTCATATAATGGCCTCTCTGAACCTCCATGCAGGAACACCCTGGCATTGTCATGCAAAGCCTATGCAGCTTTCCTTAGCCATGGAGGGAGATTCCATAACCCCTTTCTTGTTTCCTTCCTGACTCTAAAGCCAAAACCACTTGGCTGAAGCTGTCAAGTTCTGCTGCTTGCTGGTAATGGAATATGGCCCCCTCCTTGAATTTCATCTGCATAAGCTTTCAGTTGTTGTTTATAGAAAAATCTATCAAGCCTTTTTCTTTTATGGGTTGCAAGATGAACTGTATGGAGTCTCACTCTGAGAGCACAGCTTCCTTTAGTCCATTTAGCATCAGGCTCTTCTTTAAACTTCTAATCTCCTTGAGCATGAGACTGGGCTCCAACATTATATTTCCTGGTGCTACTTTCCTCCTCAGACTGTAAATTTTGTGTTCCTCTTTGCTGGCTTATGCCATTTCACCGTAGAGCTACATACGAGTGAACACCAACAACCAGGTGACATAGTCAATTCTGAACTATTTTGAAAACTCCCCTGCCAATGACAGACATTAATACAAACCTCTTCAATTTAGCCTCAAGAAAATTTTTTGGGGTGTGAGAAGGAAAGAGAGCAGCACATTCTTTGCCAAAATATCACAGAAATGGTCTGTAGGCACTTACTAATATTCTTCCACTCTGAAACCTCTTAAACCAGGCTTTCATGGTCCAAATTTCACTCAGCACTGCTGTCTTCTATGCTCCTATCAGGATGGCCATTAAGTCCTGATTAAAGCATTCAACCACATTTCTAGTACAAAGTCCCCAAGTCTTCCATATTCTTCCAAATAACAGTGTGGTCACCAATACCCTGGTCCTAGTCTTATCTGTCATTCTATTGGTGGGAGGAGATGCCATGACCAAAGATTATAAAAGCATTTAACTGGGGGCTTGCCTAAAGTTTTAGAGGGTTAGTCTATGATCACCACAACAGGAAGCAGACAGGCATGACATTGGAGCAGTAGCTGAGAGCTATACAACATGGCCTGCAGGCAGCAGGCAGAGAGGGACTGGGCCTTGTGTGGGCTTTTGAAACCTCAAAGCCCATCCCTAGTGACACACCTCCTCCACCAAGGCCATACCTATTTCAAATAGACCATAGCTCCTAATCCTTCCCAAACAGTTTGTAGGAGGGAAGGTGGGGGGGGGCTTGTTGATTTTTGAGCACTTAGCCCCGAAATAATCATACAAAACTGTATTAATTAAATCACTGCTTGGCCCATTATCTCGAGTTTCTTATTGGCTAACTCTTACATATTAATTTTACCCATTTCTATTAACCATGTGGCTGTGGCTTACCAGCTAAAGTTTCCAGTGTCTGTCTCTGGTAGCTCCATGGTGTCTCCCCGACTGCAGCCTTCCTTTTCCCAGCATACAGCCTACCTTTTCCTGCCTAGTTCTGTTCTGCCCTTGCCATAGGCTCAAAGCAGTTCTTTATTCATTAACTAATAGAAAGAATACATAGACAACAGGAACTCCCACACCAACAGTTCTTACTGAGGACCAAGCATTCAAACACATGAACATTGGGAGCCATTCTCATTCAGACCACCACATTATTATCTATAGTTGTTGTATTTTATTACTTTCTTCTCTCATTTTCTATTAGAAGAGTCAATAGTGAGGAGCTGAAGGGAGGGAGAGTGAATAGAGCACTAAAGAGAGTCAGGAAAGCAGTGAGATCTATGGAAATAGGAACTTTGATTTTCTATTTATTTGTGTTCTGTGGATATACACATTTCTAATTATTATTATTACATGCATATGCATGTGTATGTATATGTTTATACATAGAGAGATAAATGCGGCTCTACCCCCTCATCGAAGAAGTTTCTTTTGTAATAGATGAAGACTATTATAGATATGTAATTTGTCAAAATGCAAAGAATAAGTTACTGTGGTGTGCTCAACCCCAGCTAATATATCTTGCAACACAACCTCTGTACTTAAGGCTCAGAAGATATCAAGGAAGAGATGTTGGAAAAATTCTTAAAAAAGCCAATGAACCAGTATATATGCTGCTAGATACTGCCCTGTACATATAACATGGAAAATGCAACCATGAAATCTCAACAATATGGTTGTCTGAATATGGTTAGCATGATGACAACCTCAGTTGGTATGCCAGTGTTTATGGGGGAAATTCCACAAGGTTGGACAGTGGCTAATGACAGAGGGAGAATCAGTCTCCCCAAGGAATGAGATTTATGTTTCTTAGCTACTCTTCTGAGTGGTTATCTTTGTTTCCTAAACTTTTAGACAACTTCATATAAAAAGAGCCACTGCAATTATCCTTTGATCTAACAAGAAAGAGTGTTCGTGATAATGACTATATTTTCTTAATGCCTGGACTTCTAGAAGGAGACTGTCTTGATTTAGTTTCCTTGTTTTTTCTTTTTTTTAGAAGAAAATAGGTCTGTTTTCTTTTCTTGTAACAAAATCAAAAGAAACTGCATTTGGCGACAGGTTCTTTGTGAAAAACAAATAAGGTCTTTTTGTTTGCTAATCAAAGGAAAGTTCCATTATATATACTCATTAATTTCACTTTGACTTTTAGAGATTGTCATTCAACTATAAATTTGTGTTGTTAGGCAATTATATGAAAACTTCATACTTTGCAAGTAAAATCCATAAAACAAGGCTTAATTAGAAAAATCAAAATTTGATTCAAATCCTTAGATAAATATTAACACTGTTAATATCTATATGACATGGAGATGTAGAAATGTGTGTACATGTTTCTCCATTTAACTCATAATTTTCAAAGTAGTAACTAAAATTAAACTTATTTATTAATTAAAAACACAACTTTAAACAATGAAAATATAGAGAAAAACCTACAAATATTAAGTAATCAATAATCACTTTTATTGATACTTTTTCTTTGTATACCTTCAAAGTATATTTAGCAATCTTTCATTTCATTCTAAAGGTATCATTCTAGCATTTCTTATAAGATAGCTCTACTAGAATTTCATTCTTTCAGTTTGTCCTTATCTTTTAATGATTTTATTTCTCCATTTTAGATTTTGTTTTTTTTAATATTTATTTATTTATTATGTATACAATATTCTGTCAGTGTGTGTGCCTGCAGGCCAGAAGAGGGCACCAGACCTCATTACAGATGGTTGTGAGCCACCATGTGGTTGCCGGGAATTGAACTCAGGACCTTTGGAAGAGCAGGCAGTGCTCTTAACCGCTGAGCCATTTCTCCAGCCCCGATTTTGGGGTTTTGAGACATGTTTTTATGGGACCGAGGCTGGCCTCAAACTCACTATGTGTGTACTATGAACAACTTTTTTCTTTTATTACCCTGCTTGGGGATTGTTGAGCTGAACATCTGCATGCCAGTTACCAAATTTGGAGAGTCCTTTTTATTATTTACACTATTTCTTCATATATTTTTCTTCTGTGTTTGTTACTTTTTATTTTTGTTGAACTTTATTTTATCAGTATAAATCTGTATCACATGTGTGTCTAGTGCCCTTGGAGCCCAGAAGAGGGTATTAGGTCCCCTGCAACTAGAGTGATAGATGGTTGTGAGTTATCATGTGAGTACTGGAAACCGAATCTGAGTCTTGTGCAAGAGGAACAAGTGTTCTGAACATCTGAGTAATCTCTCTAGCCCCCATCAGTTGCTTTTCTTGGTGTGATAAAAATATTTGACAAAACTGGCTTAAGGAAGAAACAGTTTAGGCAGACTCACAGCTTGAGACTGAAAGCCATCATGGCAGGAAAGTCATAGCAGAAAGACATTGTGATAGCAGATCACATTGCAACTACAGTGAGGAAGCAGGGAACAATGCATGGTGATACTCAGCTTCCTTTGCCCTTTCTATGCAGTTTACAACCCCAGCCCATGGAATGATGCCACCCACAGTCAGACTTCAACCTTATCCAGAAACTCCCTCCCAAGCATGTTCAGAGGTTCATTTCCTAGATGATTCTAGATTCTGGCAAATTAACAATGAAGTGTAACTATCACATGGTCCTGTCCTCATTGTTTTATGAGGACATAATGCACTTTGCATGCATTATGGTTTATGATGTACTACAAACTCTTCATTTTCTTCTTTCTTTTTTCTCACCGTGCCTCAAAGTAAATACTTTTATTTAACATGTATTTTAGTTCACTGGTTGTGTTTTCCACTTGTCTCAAATTTTCTAGTACATCTTTATTTCAATGAATACATTTATTGAACCCAAAATTTCTATTTTTAATAATTTCTGTCTCTTAATCGATACTCTATATTTGTGAAACATCAGTTTTATGATAGTTATATTTTCTGTTAATTTTTTGTTTATGTTTTCCTTTAATTCTATGAGAATGTTTTAATATTGCTAATTAAGTCCAATATCTGATTTCTTCGGGACTTTTTTGTTAATTTTTCCTGTGAATGGGGAATAGTTTATTTTATCTTTTATGTTTTGTAATTGTCTGTATTAAACTAGATATTTTTAATATTGTCATGCAGTTACTAAGTTTCACTCCCCTCTGCAAAAATTTTGTTGTTTTCCTACTTACTGTCAATAATATTTTTACTAACTTACAAAGCTCTTTTGTAAAAACCATATTCGTTTTTATTATTAAATTTATTCATTTATTTTTCATCTTGACCAAAGATTTCCCCTCACTTTTCTCCTCCCAAACCCTCCAATGTCCCTCCCCAGTCCACTCCTCTGTTTCTGTTCAGAAAGGGGCAGGCCTCCCATAGGTGTCAACAAAGCATGGCATATCAAGTTGAGATAGGACTAAGTTCCCCCCACCTCCTTGTATTAAGGCTGGGCAAGGGAACCAAGTATGAGCAATAGGTCTTGTCAATTGATGCTGTGTGTGCTCTATTTTCATTTAGCTGAGAAGTTATCTGGTCATTTGACAGAAATATTCTTAAATGCCTGGCATCATTTTTTTAAAAAAGAATATAAAAGAGAAAAAATAAATGAGACAGGACAGGACAGAAAGGGAAGGATGGGAAGGGAAGGGAAAAGAAAAGAAAAGAAAAGAAAAGAAAAGAAAGGAAAGGAAAAGAAAAGAAAAGAAAAGAAAAGAAAAGAAAAGAAAAGAAAAGAAAGGAAACATTTTCTAGGTCCTTGAAGACTGGCTCTGGATCCAGGCAGGTCACTCCTTCAACCCTCAGCTAGGTGATTCCATATTTGACGCTACTCTTTGTTATGGTTAAGGTGATAGCTTCAGTTTCTTCTGTTCCTCACCCAGATGCAGTCTTGGTTCTTGTGCTTCAGATGAGATATGGTGGTAGAGAAAGCAGTAAAGTATTAGAGTAAATAAAGAAGCAAGCATGTATGTGTGTGTGTGTGTGTGTGTGTGTGTGTGTGTGTACACATACATACATATATATGAAATTAGTGATCTGAACCCAGAAGAAAAACCTTGACCCTAACAGACATGGGGCTTATTTTTCTTGTGTTATTCCCCCCTTTTTGCCCTCCTACAGGGTGACTACTTCCAGAAAAAGGGCATACATTTCTCAGAAGAATTTTTTTTACCAAAAATTCAATCTAAGTAGATATATAAGATTCAATAATGTGTATAAGCATTTAAGTAAAATACAAAACCACTCGGAAAAAGGTTAGCAACATTCTTTTATGTTTTCTTGTTATGGAAGTTGCTGAAGCTAGTGTGAGTGGTTCACCTAGCAAAGAATGGCCCAACACCACCTATTATTGTTTTTATATCCTGTTCCTGGAGCCCTGATCTGGCCCATCTGGAATTACCACCATGACATATTGTTCTGTATGTCCTGCTTTAGGGGGTCCTTTGACCGATCCTTTCCAGAGCTTGCCTCCTACGTAACATCTTCATTTTTCTGCTTGATCTGGGCCTAGAAATCAGTCTGCGGTGAGCTGTTGTGATCTTAGGTCTTTCCTGGACATGCATCAAGTCCCAGACTTATGTGGGGCTTTCTAGATGTTTCTCCTCCACCTAGCTGTTAGCTTTGGCTGTCTTAATAAAGTTACATAGACTGAATGACTTCAAAACCTAAAGTTTAGAACTCACAGTGATGAGTTCTATAAGTTCTAGATCAAAGGACTCTCAGCAATGGTTTCTTTCTTCTTGGTCAGGGATAACTACACTGCCAGATGCTATGTACTCACTTAAGCTTTTGGCATGCAAGTGGAGACTTTTCTCAGTGTCTCTTCCTCTGTGTATCAGGGAACCAGAGGTTGAACTGGGATTCTATACCCTACAACCTTTCTAGTACTTCAAAACTAAACACTAAAAAGCTTATCAGGAAGCATTATTCTGCCAGGTGGGCCAGATGACTGAGCAACAACTATTCAGGAAGAACAGCACTGGTGTACTTAAAAAACAATTCCGCCAATATCTTTGCTGTGTAAATCTTCCATCTGCCGAAGTGCTCAGATTTCCAGTCCCCTGTTTCTTTTTTAAATTGTTCCAAGTGTAGCTGGGACCCGAAAGAGATTTAAGGAAGAGAGAGAGAGAGAGAGAGAGAGAGTGTGTGTGTGTGTGTGTGTGTGTGTGTGTGTGTGTGTGTGTTAGTTCAATTCATAAGCCCAAGGAGTATATAAGCTAGGGGCATCTATTCAAGGTTGACTGTTATTTGAGAATTAGCTTCAGGAAAGAGCTTTTCCTTCCTCTGTAAGTGTGCAGAGTGATTTCTCATGGAGAAGGCATATTATTTCTATCACACTACAAACACCTACAGAGGTTGTCTCAGATAAAACCATCTTTTCCAGGTATGGCATCCCATGTTGGGAATCTCAGCACTCAGAAGGCTGAAACAAAAGAAGCACTGTGAGTTTCAGCCTTGCTTGGCTATAGTTACAAGACTTGACCTCAAACCAAACCAAACAACTAAAATCCGGAGTCATCTTCCTCAAGGTTACTGTGGGTCACTCCAGTTTCAGATCTTCCTGCAGGATTGCTGAGTGTTGCTGCATGATAATTCATTTTCTTCTGTGGCACACTCATATTTTCTTATCTCTTCTTTCCTTCCTTATACATTTACCTACTAGAAATCTCCCTAATAATGTTACATACTAGTCTCTACCTTAGAGATTGCTTCCTAGGAACTCTACTCTGTAAGAATACCTGAGATGCCTAAATGTCTAGACAGAAAAGATCCAAGAATTTAAACATTGGCAGCATATCTCTTTTCAAATCTCCTCATCCCTCCTTTGTTACTAAGTCAGATTTTATTTTTGTTGGTATAATTTTCTGTATATGCCTTCTAGGTTTTTAAGTCTAAAAAATTTAAATTCTTTTGAGAATTTCACACAAGTACTGTATTTACATCATTTCCACCTCTTTCTCCAACTCCTTCTATGCCCCCCTTCTGAGATACATGGACCTCTCATTTTATAATTTTTATTGTTACATATATACATGTATTATAGAAAACCTGCTGAGTCCATTTAGAGTTGTTTGCATGAATGTGTTGTAGATGGAAGGGCGGGGCTGTATCCTGCCACCCGGCTAGCTTTACCCAAAATAATTACACGGAAACTGTATTCTTTTAAACACTGCCTGGCCCATTAGTTTCAGCCTCTTATTTACTAATTAACCCATATTTAGTAATCCGTGTAGCACCAGGAGGTAGTCGCTTACCAGGAGAGATCTTAACCTGCGTCTATCTCGGAGAGGAGAAGCATGGCGACTGCCTGAAGCATCTCCCCAACTCTGCTTCCTTTCTCCCACAATTCTGTTCTGTCTACTCCACCTACCTCATTTTCTGTCCTCTTAAAGGGCCAAGCAGTTTCTTTATTAACCAATGAAAGTAACATATAGACACTCCCCCATCAATGTGTGTTTGAGGTTGACAACTTGGGATTGGATAACCTATCAAGGTGCTTAACCCCAGAAAAAAAAAGTGTTTTTCCCCTCCCTCTGCAGCCACCGATTGTTTACAGCTCCTCATCTAGGGGCAGGGCCTTGTGAGATTTTCTTCATTAACAATGATTCACGAATTGGTACTATCCTTATGAGAATCTTATTTTGGCAACCATATTGTTGAGATTTTATGGGTACAGCATTCTTTTCAATGCACTCTCTAGCAGCAGCAGGCATCCCAGTCTTGTTTCTTGCAATCTTTGTGCCCCTTCTTCCTCTATGTTTCCTGAGTTTTAAGTGTAGAGGTTGCATGGTAGATATAATCATTGGGACTCACCTTTGACAGTGAGGTTTTGTCAGCTCAATAGAAACTGGAGTCATCTAAGTATAAGGAACCTCAATTAAGGGATTGCTTCCATCAGATTGGCCTGTGACTTATCTGTGAGACATTTTCTTGACTAATGGCTGATGAATGCGGGCTCAGACCACTCTGAGTGGTGACATCCCTGGGTAGGTGGTCCTGGTGGTTGTATAAGAAAGCAGGTTTAGTAAGCAATGAGGAGCAAGCCAGTAAGCAGCATTCCTTCGTGGTCTCTATTTCAGTTCCTGTCTCCAGGTTCTTTAAATTCTGGTGCTGACTTTTTCAATGATGGCATGGGGCCTGGGAGTTGTAAGATGCAATAAACCTATGTTGCTTTTTGTCCTAGTGTTTATCACGGGAACAGAAAACAAACAGTGTCCCACAGTCCCTTATTCTCTAAGCTTTGACCAGTTGTGGATCTCCATAGCAGCCATTGCTGCAAAAGTAGTTTCTTTGGTGAGGGAAGAGATAAGCTTCTTTGGTGTGGGTATAAGGATAAATAATTCGAATACAGTTATAAATTGTACTGGGTCAGGAAAATGGCAGTATTAGGTTCCCCTCTAAGGTCTGTGACTGTCCCAGTCACTAGCAGTTGCCTAGGTTCGTTGTACCAGGCATGAATTCCCTCCTAATGAGCGTGTCTTTAGTCCATTTAGACAGATATTGGCTACCCCAAAGATTAAAGATTAAAGTGCCACAATTGCCTGGCCAGTAATTGTTGTGGTTTGTAGGTTTTACGTCTGGGTAGGACTTGTGACTGCTTTTTTCCCTTGGTAGCTTCACTGCACCTTCTAATCTGTGAGAACTGATCCTCAGGGAGGAGGCTTCCCGGTCACTTCTAACTCTATTCTTCCATGTCTGGGTAGAATTCTTATCCAGACTTATGAGCACATGATAGTAGAGACAGACTGTGGTCACGCAAGGCATACATCACTGACAAACAGGAAGAGAAAAATGTTTTAACTTTGTTCCTCTAGAGGATGCAAAAACAATCATTGGTCTTGTTTATATCAAGAGCCCACACCTAGAACAATCACTGTGTCTAAGGGGACTTCTTGGTAGTAAACCTTAGGCAAAGAATATGGGACCACAACACCCATACTTTCAGATTTAGCTAAACATGACAATTCTGGAAAGCCTAGCAAACCCACGCTAGCTACAAAAGAAGGGAAGCACACTTTCATCAGAAATAAGAACAAAATTCGTCAGGACATTTGATGTAGTTACATATCTCCCTTTCTATAGCAATTTTCCTTCTTGAATTTGGGGAAAATATAATTTGCAGATTGAGCTATCAAGGCAGAAAACAGAATCATATTCAAGAAGTGAAATCGGGGAATATTCTGAAACTTGGGGCTGCCTCTCTCCTCTGTCTCAAGGGCTTGTGAGTTCATGCTTAAGATTTCCACAGTCTCACTGAATGTCAACAGCTCAAGAGACAGTGGCAGCTGAAGGGACTGGGACAAGATGAGCCCTTAGCTAATACCCATTAGCTAATACAGAGTTTTGAGTGTTTTTCCTCTTCGTGTGTAATCAGTACTACACAGCTAGTCCCGTTGCTCCTTTATCACTCTTTTCACCTGTGTTTCCAAGGGCAGTGCACACTGCAGTTTTCTTAAAGTCTTCTCAAAAGGGACATTCGTTTCCATGGAAGAAAGATTTTACTGTTCATTGCAAGTGATCTTCTCCAGCTGTGAAACTGATGGAGGCTCTTAAGCCTCATGAAGATGCTACAGACTGTCGTGATTACTGTCATGAGGGGGAAAATCACCAGAAGGCAATGGTTGCTTATCTGTGGCAAAAATGCTTCCTTCTTTGACTCTTCTTCTGAACTTTTAGGGGGAAGGAAAAGGAGGGGGAAATAGCCAAGCAGCATGTTTATAAGAAATAGAAAATATCGTTGCTTCGCATGTGAATGTTCACGGCACGCTCACTTTTTCTGCAGGAGAGCACAGGCATCAGAAAGCACCAGAAAAACAGTGAGGAAAATGTAAAAATTTAGATTAGGAAAGATGAACCATTAGGCAGGGAAATAGAAAAGAGGGGAAAGTAACAGAAGAGGAGACCTTGTCAAATTTTGAATGGCTTGAAGGACTGGGAGTCATCCTTATGAAGGAATCTGAGAGTGAAGAAGAGAAAGAGAATTCATGTTTATGGTGTTTTATTGTTCTTTAGACATATAAGATTAACTTCTTTAGTTACATGAAAAAGTACTCAAACTAAATTACTTTGTTTCAAAATCCAATTAAAAAACAGAAACCACAATATTTCAACAGAGGGGCTTTCACACCAGGAAAGTGTTGCATGGGTGATGGAAAAGTGGAGAATCCCAAAAGGGACAAGAGGCAACATAAAAAAGAACAACTACAGGAAGTGGTTACCTCTCAGTTAGAGGAACTGGGAGGAGGTTGTCTAATCTCCCACCCCCACACGGCAGCCAGGGCCATCTGGCAACATGGAGCCCTACAATACTCCTGACTAGCAGGTGTTCATGACATTGAAGGGAGAACAGACTAGGGGAAGCTGGAGGCCCAGTAACAATTCACCAACCTGGTGAATGTCTCTTGAAGCAAAATTCTGCGGTGAGAACCATTGTGGCTTCTCCTCTACTCCAGTTTAGCTAAACCAACCGGAAGCCATCAATCTAAGCTGGCTGACAAATGTAGTTCTCTGTGAAATCCAGCAGTTCCTGGAGAGGGTAGGCAAACAGATCAGCAACCAACAAAACATATAGCTTGACAAGGTTCTGATTTCCTAACTAGTCTTTGAATTTATCTATTTTGGGAATGAACCCAGGAGGTCATTTTGCCTTTATGTGTGTTGTATATGTTCTGATTACCATGGAGAATGTCACAATACCTTTCTTTAAATATCATGCAGTGGGAAAAAATGCTGCTTTGCTAATTGCCACAATCCCAGAGGTTGTGTGTTTTGAAGACAGCAACTGAGAGAGTTTGTACCTCGGTTCTTGTGCTCTTGAGTCTTCTTCCAGCGCTCCAGTTTGTTTCGTGAACTTCTCTATTAGCCGTGCAGCCACCCTTGTACTTTCTTCACATGGTCAGGTTACCATCCTAATCTGTTTCATGTCTGGAAGGCAGAAGAGTGGCCAGAAGTAGTTGTGCTACCCCTAGCTTTAGCATCTACCATACACTGACACACCTTTGATCTATGTCTACCAACTTAGCATAGAGAATGTCTGCCTGGAAACATGTTTGCTACCTAAATATTTTGGTACTTTTACTACAGTTTCCTTTCCTATAGTTTTATGTGGAGTGATTTAAGGTGGTGCTAACAAATTTAAACTTTTTTTCTGGTACCTTACTTTACAGGTAATGTCAGTTGTATGGACTTCAAACGACCGCCTGCATTATTCCTTGGCACTGTAACTGGGTTTAAATAAGTTCACTGCTCTTGGTCTTGGTTTTCTCATCTGTAAATGTAATCATAAATTAGAACCTACTTTATAGGGATTGAGTTGTGAGAATCAACTGAATTGATGTATATGTGGGCACAAGTATTTTTCTGTGTATGCATACATATGTATTAATATGTATGTTACAATTCACAAATATATGTACATAATATAGGCCTATATCTACTTTATGATAGAAAATTGAAACATGGTTAGCACTCTAAAAGCATCATCTATCACTCTTTTTACTTTACCCAGTGAGAATAAATGCTGCTATAAGAGTTGGTCAGAAGATGTGACATGTGTTCAGTATGTTTTACCCAGAACCCACACGTTTTATCCATGGTTAAGTGGATACCTTGAAAATTACAAGTAGAAAACTAGTTTGTTTAAACAAAAACATAAGTCACTGTGTATAATATATTCATAAACTGCCCCAAATCTGATAAATGATAAAGCAAATTTTAAAACTTGACAAATAGCCTCTCAGTTGTAGCAATTGGTCTCATTTTCCAATGTATTTACTTGTGATTGAATCACAAGATCTATTTTTCTTTCTGTAGTTTTTATGTGGTTTAAAGATTTAAATTTGTTATGGAAACAGGCTTTCAGTTGACCAATGATTAGCTAATTTCTGATAATAGCAAAGGAAACATATTGCCCCAATGCTGTTTTCATTTCCTCATGCAAAGAAGAAGCACAGTAGAGAAGAAAGGCAGACCAAGCACATTCAACCTTTGCTGCCATGGGGAACTGGGCCGTGAATGAGGGACTCTCCATCTTTGTCATTGTAAGTAACAAAAAGAGATAAATTATAATTCTTTAATGTTTTGGGGTTTTCTTGGGAGCTAACATAGAGCAACGGGTTTTCTTGCTGTTGTTTGCTTGAGAAATTTACTTACATTGTGAACAAGCATCAATTTGTAAGTAGATTGAGTTAATCCTCCCATTCCAAACTTCTTAATTAAAACTATGCACCAACATCTCTCATTTCTCCCAGTTTGTTTCTGAGCTACTAAGACTGTGAAATTAGCCAGCATTTAACAGAGAGAATAGAAGATCATACTAAAGATCTCTGAGATATTTTTTCTTAGTTACTCGGAGGTAAATTTGTCCACATTTTATGTTACCTACTTAAAATGCTCAATTAAAACCTTACTGTTTTCTGAATAATATTTGTTCTTAAAAATTTCTTGGATGGGAAAAGAACCTTTACTTCAGTAATAGCACCAAAACAACCAAAGTTCTCAAATTTCTTTTTAAAATAAGCACATTTTTCCCTAAGAGTTCTGAACTGTAGTCACTTGTGAATTTTACAACAAATCGAGATGAAAGAATTTAAATAAATTATTTAGACTCATATATGTAGTGTGTATATTATATGCATTTATGTGCATATAAAGTATGTATATAATATTGAATTATATATAAACTATTAATCTATCTTGAGAAACAATTTTGGAAATAAGGCTGTGGCTAATTTTCAATTACACATTGATTTCTGATTTATACTTTTAAGTTAGTGTTCTCAGCAAAGCAATTATGGATTAACTGAGTTGGAAGAAATGTGGTATCTATTCTTGCCAAACAGCTAATGAAGCATGATATCAAAATCGCTTATGAATGGAAGTTTTGTAAAAATTCACCATGTAATGCATGGAATGTTTGAGTTCTAGAGATAAATAAATAAATAAGTAGCATGAGTAAAATTAAAACAAAAAATATTTGATTGAAAGTTAGTTCATGCCAAACCAACATTCCAATGCAAGCTAGAAACATCAGGATTTAAAACTGGAGTCCTGAGTCCTTACTACCATTGTAATTAATTCTTAAGAAACAAGTTGAAATAGAATTTTCATTCTAATTACAGTTTCCCCAGGAAGTAATCTCTTAAGTTGTGTATGCATATATTTGAAAGTAAAGACATGGTTTAGAAATTCAGAGTTGGGGAGAGTGACAGGGCAAGAGAGGAAGTTTCTGTAGCGCCTTCCTTGTAAAGAGAGACTGTTATGAAACATTTGTGGGTATTTAATAGCTAGTATTAATAATAGCTAGTAATTTCATATTGAAAGAAAATCACTTTGGAACTGAAGGTAGAAGACTGGGCAGTATCAGCCCTTGATAAGGTTGTTGTTAACGTCAAATGCCAACTTAAAATCTAAAAAGTTTATTGTTTAAATTCCATGACCTTGACCCCTTTGCCCATGTTCAATATGCCCTCCTTTAAAAATGAAGGAAAACTTACCAAATAGAATGGTAAGCTGTATGTGCTGCAAGTCAGTGACTGGCATCTGGGAGAGGAGAGTTCAATTTCCTACATGTCGAGCGAGGGTCAGCAACAATACCTAATTTCCACGTGATCTCACTTTACTTATCAACCATTGTTACCTCTCTGATTTTAAGATGAAAAGAGACAAGGCAGGCTGATCCTAACTTCGCACGCTGACCAAGTAGTGAAGCAATCATGCAAAACAACAAGGGAAGATCAAGCCAGTGACTAAAGAGTTGGGTGGTGGGGGGATAGGAAAGAGCTGCCTCGAAGCTGATTGTGCTCAGCTTTATAACCCCCTTTGTCAAAGTCTGAACGTGGGGGAAGTCCTGTCCTTCATTTGACTCCAGTATCATATGGACTCTACTTATTTAGGTTTATAAACCTCATCCAACTTTTTCTGTTTGTGCAGCTGGTGTGGTTGGGGTTGAATGTCTTCCTCTTTGTCAACTCCTACAAGGTTTATGATGATGGACCTAAGTACTATTATACTCGAAAACTTCTCGGGGTAAGTGAACTTCCTCCTCATGCAATATCAGCCAGCTCATACTTGTAGGCAGATGTGCTCGTATTTATTTATTCCTTTTAAGATTTAGAATGAATATTCTGACCAACCAAGACAACATCACCAGCTTCACTCCCCAGTTGCAAATTCTTTGGCAAGAATCAGTTAAGGCCTGATAGTGTAACAAACTGAAGTGTGGTAGAGGGTCCTACCTGCATCTCTTGCTACCAATATATACCAACTTAACATAGGAATCTCTAGAATGGAAAGCCTACTGGGAGCCACTCATAAAGGTTTGACACTGGTTTGACAATTGAAATTTCCTATATTTTTTCTAAGTTAAATGGTTCATATCATATTTTTGGCATGGAGAAGTCCTCCTCCTAATGACATGTGAAATGATCTTGAAAAAATCAACTTCAAGCTATTATCTGGAGACTTGCAGGAACTTGTTTGTGTACTACGTCACTTCAGTAGGCCAGCCAAGCAGAGGTCCTTGAATTTCCTTGAGTCCCTAAGTAATCTGTTTCCTTGAAATGTCAGGTCTCTTCATGAATGAAGAATAATTAGAATGAAAATGAAAATAATTAGAACTACAGCCACTCCCAGAGCACATCATTTGTTATATAATGCTGAAAATATTACTTACATTAATAATATGTTATAATCATATATGTCAGTATTGCCAAACAATCATTTCACATTATTAAAATTGTCTCTACTGTATTCATGCTGATCTGTTCTTGTATCATAGGCAACTTCTTTAGACATTGCTAAACCAGTTTTGCTCAAGTATTACACCATACCAGCTTAGAGGACTTTGTTTAAAATCAAAGATTTAGTTTTGATACTGACCTCATGTTAATAGTATACATGCTCAAAGATTTAGGAGGAAGTAAACTGATGCATGCAACTTACTTTAAAATGTATCAACTATATGGGAGGGGTTTCAAAGGATAGGAGTTCTTGCTGCTCAAGCATGAGGCCAAGAGTTCAGTTCCCCAGTTCCCATTTAAAAAGTCAAGTGTGGCCACAGGCACTTATAACGCCACCACTGGAAGGGCAAGGGAGTAGTAGAGATAGTAGGATCCCTAGAGCTTGCTGAATACCAGACTAAACTAAAGACAGTAAGATCCTGGTTCAAGCTGAGACCTTGTCTCAAAGCAATAAAGCAGAGCACCATAGAAATACAGGAGGACACCTGATACTCTCCTCTGATGGAGAAAGGGGTGGAAAGCTAGGTAGATGATAAAGCACACAAGCGAAAATTTAAAACGTTTAGTCCGGCAGGTAGCTAAAAAGAACTCAAAGTCAATTTATTTCCACTTCTCTTCAAGTTTGAAACTTTAAAATGTTCAGTTGGGTAAATAGGCAGCTTCAGGTTAAAATAAAGCATATCAGTGGACCCCAAGAAAACTCTTCCGCTGTGAAGGAAATTCCATTCCAGATGTCTTAAGGGAGCTTTTTGGGGGTTCCATGATGGGACTCCAGGGAAGAGGAGAATGGGTATTCTGCTCACCAAAGTCTCTCTGCTCGCAATCCTCTCTCTTCTAGTCAGCACTGGCTCTGGCCAGGGCACCTGCAGCCTGCCTGAATTTCAACTGCATGCTGATCCTGTTACCAGTGTGTCGAAATCTGCTCTCCTTCCTCAGGGGTTCCAGCGCGGTAAGAGCAAGCATTCTACGGAGTGCCTCAAATTCTCAATCCATCATGCCAAATGCTCTTTCTAAGGCAGAACAAAGTAATGTTTTGTGAAGCTTACCTTGTGTAGAATATTCATGAGATGCACCATGTCCTATGCTGTAATATACATCATATATCTCCACAAACACACACACACACACACACACACACACACACACACACACACACATCCCTGAAACAGTCATTTAATTTGGAAAATTTAAGAAGCAGCTAAACAAACTATACATCAACAATAGTAATGAAGTAAACATACATGTGTTAAGAGTATATGAGCCAGACATGTGCTATTTAGGAACTGTTCAAGAATATTTTTAAAATTTTATCATAGAAAACACATTTTCTGTGTAACATCTCAAGCAAATTAAATCAATGCACAGAAAAACACACTATATGAAAATACAAGGAGAAATAGTTGATTCCTAGGGTGCCACATGTCTATAAGCCCAGCAATGAGGAGCCTGAGACAGACATATCTTAAGTTTGAGCCTATTCCAGGCTACATAAGGAGCTCTAGGCCAGCCTCAGCTACATAGTGAAATTTAAAAAATAAAATAAAACAAAAATAAAGAAAAACAAAGTAAACATTTATAGTCCCATGGGATTGGAAGTATCAGGGCTTTCTACATGCCCAGAGCCCCTTTACATTAATGTTTCAATGAGCACCTTGATATAGAAAGAGTATTTTTAACCTATAAGAATATATATATATATATATGTATATATACATATATATACATATATATATAACTGGTAACATTATATGAAAATAAAAATAATCATTTATATTTTAAAATTTAATACATGTTCAAATAACATTGTACAGAAAAGAATATGGTAGGTCCCATAAAACATTAAAATAAAGAGCCATTGAGGATCAGATATGACAGATCAAATAAGTCAGAAATGACATTAGATGGGGCAGGGAATGCCAGGAAGGTTGCAGAGGGAAAGTAGCCTGAGTAGTGAGGATAAATCAACATCTAGAATTTGTTGATGGAACAGAAACGTGTTCTATGTGGGCAAGAGATAGCATGGGCAAAAGCACAGACCATGGTGAGAAATCTTATTATCAAAAAATGAGAAATACTATAATACTTTCTGTATCACTCTTTATTGTGTTCTATTTAAATGTGGTTTGTTGGGCAGATGGTGCAGCTCACTGGTACAGTGATTGCCAACCATGCATGAGGCTATGGCAATTGTCAGTACCAAAAGAAACACAAAAGATAATATTTACCCAATGTATGAGTTGATGGCTAGATTGTTTTCCTTCTATGAACGTTTGTATAGTTGGAGAATGAAGATGAATACAGTCAGGTTCTATCTGGCTTGGGAGAAAGAGAGGTAGTATATTCTTCCCATAGGAAGAAATATAGAACAGTGCACAGAATTGGGCAGGTTGAACATGTTACTCAAGTCAAGGACAGGCAGCATCCTGAGCTTGATTTGGGTATATTTTCATGTAACTGCCTTTAAAATCTAATTATCAGCAAGACACTGCTTCACTTTGGATTATTTTTCTACATTGAAAAAAATTCCTGATGAAGTTTTAGGTGTTAGCACCCTCCTGGGACCTGGAGTTTTGATGACCAGCTAGCCTTGCAGAATTGGTGCACTCCAGATTTAGTGAGAGATTTTGCCTCAAAACTAAGGTGGAAATTAGAGGGAGACATTTAACATCGACCTCTGACTACCACACAAATATCTACCCCTCCCCCATCTCTCTCCTAAAATCTTAAAATATTTAAGTTAAAATCAATTTTGAAGGAAAACGGCAAGCAAACTATGCTTCTGGGCCACAGGAATTGTGATGGGTAACTGTCTAGAGCAATGGCTCTCAATCTTCCTGATGCTGCGACCCTTTACTACAGTTCCTCATGTTGTGGAGAACATAAAATTATTTTTTTGCTGTTTCAGAGCTGTAATTTTGCTACTGCTGTCAATCACAATGTAACCATCCAAATCTTTCAATCCCTCGTGAAAGAGAGTTGTTCGATCCCCCAAAGGGTCATGCCCCACAGGTTGAGAACCACTGCTCTAAAATAAGACTGGGAAAGAAAGCAGGGATTTTACTGCCAAAGTAGAAGCTTAAATGTATAGCTAAAGAATTAACGCTTGATCCAACAATTACTGAATATATGAACTAGATGGTGAGTTACAGGTACAATTTGTGTTTCACTTTGCCTCCCTTTTCCTAGTCACACAACATTCCTATTAGTCCAAAGAAGAGTTTGTATCTAGAAACATGCAACCCTCAATTTGCTAAAAGGGCATGAGCAGACAATTAAGCTTTGATACTACCCACCTCTTTACAAAATACCATTTCATCTTAAACATACTCCCTAAACTCCACCCTCAGGGCTCTGATTTTACACGAAGAGTCAGGAAAAAGGGGTAACTCGGTAGTACAGCATTAACCTAGCACGCAGGACCCAAGTCATGCCTCCACTATTGCAAGGCCATATGTAGTTGAGTAAAATCTTAGACTCATTTTTGCTCAACAGCAAAACAACAAGTCAGACAGGCAGAAAAAGAAGAAGAATGTTGAAAAAAATCATTGGAGGTTCTCTGGAAAGGATCAGGTTCTTCATCTGGAAAATTCTGTGACAATGCTCCTTTGTCTAAGTCATTATTTCAATTTGTCACAATTTGATCTTGCAGACTGAGCAAAACCAGGGCAAAACCTAACAAGAGCACCCGGTGTTAGACATCGACCATGAGGCTTCCCAAATAATCTCCCAAGACTCCACGGAGATGCAATCTCACTGCATTGAAAGACGGATAGCCAAGCTACCCACTTATCTTTTAAATAGTACAGGAGCCACATGAAGCCTTGCTAGATGAAACCATTGCACATTAACTTTTTGTTTTTATGGAGACTTGATTTGGTTGCCTTTAAAAAAAATTCCTCCTGTCCCCATTTGAATACTTTCTATTTAGAGGAAGTAAAGCCTGAGAAACAGGCAGCGTTTTCACCAAGGTGGTCAGTTAAGAAATCCTGATTACCTCACAACCCGAAGTTGCATTGCCTTGAGGACCCATGTCCCATGAGCAGCACATATAAAATGTCATCTTAGGGGCAACTTGTGGCCCACAGGTGAAGACCCACATGAGAACCTTTAATAGCAGTGATTAAATTGTAGTAAAGCCCAATTCTATAACCAAATAGATCTTCACACAAAAGAACAATTTCCGCCACTTACTTATGCATTTATTTAAATTAGCAGACAAAGTAATGGTTCTCCTTCTGGTATTTTCATATATTCTTGAATATTGTTCATCAGCTGCTCCACTGCTTCCCTTACCCGTCTCTCTGCCATTCATCTCCATTTCTACGCTTCCTCCCCTAGAATTGCTCTTGGTGCTTTCATACGGTCTATTCTGTTACTCCTGCCTACTTCCCCTCCCTCAAGAGCAATGGTCTCTGACAGGTATGGCATGCCCTTCATTCTGAACTAGGCAAGCAGACGTGTGAACTTTGAAAACTGCAGCTGCTTTCTGCTCGCGGTTTAAGTGCACGAGTGTGCTGTGACTGATGTTGGAAGTGGGACCGGCCACAGCTCACTGATGTAGAACTCATGTCGAGGGAGTGAGGTAGGAGCAAGATTAACTGGGAGGATTCAAAGCCAGGAAATTGTGCTCCCAGAGACTGTTTGCTTTTGCATGTGTCAACTAAACATCTTGAACTCTCCCTGTGGCTCTGTTTAATATGAGTATTTGAGCCTGCTAAATGACCTACTCTAGAAATGATAAGGATATAATAATTTCAAAAACTTGTTCCATTAACACCATACTAACTAAACAGACACAGAATTTCTGTTCAGTTTTAGAGGTCTGAATCATTCAGGCTTTGGTTTTGAATTCTTCTGGGTACCCAGAGGAGAAAAAGCCCTCTGGCTGTGTATCCTTAGGCCCCTCCCAAAAGGATAGAGGTAAAGGCTCTCATCTAGCTTTGTTGAGAGAGATGGAAAAAGGATAGGCCTAAGCATACAGAAATCTTTGATGAACTTCCATGTGTAGAAACAAATTTCTAACTTGTGACCATCCTAATCTTCAGGTCAGACTAAAACAGGAAGGTTAAAAGGTAAGGTCGTTTGCCTTATATAGTCTCAGAATCAGAAGGCCTCATCATGGCTCTGCCTCAAACCATGTGTCCTAGAGGGGGCCCCTTTGTGCTTTTCGTCTCAGCAATGATTTTAGCAGGGAAACAGGTCAAATAATGCAAATTTAAACATAAATATGCCTTTCTAGGAAGGACTGTAGCTTAGTGGTAAAGAACATGCCAAGTATAAAAGGCTCTAAGTTCCATTTCCAGTGTTGAAAAAAAGAAGAAAAATGAATGAATATACTCTTAATAAAATATACTGACTATTTATGTTTGTTGATTATTAAGTTGTCACCGTAGTAGAGGGCTTTCTATATATTAATAACTGGAGATACAAAGTGATTAAAGGCAGAAAGCCACAAGCTTTAAAAGCTTAGAGACTTGTGGAAGAGATCTAGAATTAACATGGAATTTCAAAATTATAAAGAGTTCTATAAAAAAAGTTATATAAATTATAAAGAGTTCCATAAAAAGTGTTATCCTTCATATTTTTCACATAGTTTTACTGCCACCATGTGTGGACATTACTGTCAGATTCTTTACCTGAGTTCTGTCAGGAGATGTAAGGATAGCTCTTGACATTTTACCTAAAATGTTCATAAATATGTAATGCAAATACAATCAGACCAAGTATACATAAAACAGAGCTAAAAAGCTTAAGATATACCCTATCAAATAAGTACTTCGTTTTAGTTCCACTTTTCATTATTTTGAAATTCAGTTTCAATAGAGCATAGCAAATTGCCAGGATGTCCCAACAATTGCCCTTGCACTATAATGATTGTTGAAATTGGGCAAGGCTCTTTGTGACAGTAACAGAGAAACTTCCTTTTAGAAGTTAGTGGACAAAGGCAAAGAGGTAGTTCCATGAGGAAGCTGTAAGGCATGATGACAGCTTGGCTGTTTGGGAGATGGCTGGTAATAATTTAGAGGTGAGCCGAAGCACAGAAATGGTATCTTTTATAGTAAGGAGGAACAGAAAGGACCCAAGCAATCAAAGATAAAGCCCTTCTTTCAAACTTTACAAACTGATCATCCCACCTCATTTTCAGGAAGTGGTGAAGAGATCATTTTCTTGAAAGTTCAGCATCAGCATGACTTGTGGCTTCTCTTTAGGGTTGTTTACCATTCCTGACTACACTGAAGACAGTGGTTAGGAAAAATGAAGGCCCGCTGTCTTGGTGGGACCTATTCCATTGATTCACTAGTTTTCTCTTTGAATCAAATGTTCTTTTCATTAATGCATGTTAAGATATAATGGTTATCTCTGAATGGACTCTGTATTACCTAATCCTATCTCTCCATTGTTATGATACAGCATTTAGTTTTTCTACATGTTCATGTCAAAGTTAGCAAGGGCATCAACATGTATTATTTCACAAATTTTATCACTGCTAATGATAGCAATAAAGATGGGGCTATGGAGATGATATAGGGGGCCCAACAAAGCCATACTATTTCTCTTCAAATTTGTTATAATGCAGAAGTTAGTAATTTATTCTCTCAATCCCTCCTTCAAGAAACTGGAAAAGAAGCTATGGCAAATGTAGATAGGGTTAATGATTATTTTATTTTCAAGGCAGTAAAGAGTGTGCTTCATTTGCATGACCAAACAATTATTAAAGAACAATTTTTAAAGTACATAGCATGTTGATCTCTGTATAGGATGCTAGCCCTCTAGCTGGAGACTCAGGGTACATTAGTTGAGAAGTTAGTTACACAATGATGCAAAATAACATCAGATTCTAATGAAACATCTTTCAATGACTACATGTTTCCTAGGGAAGAACTTCAATTATCATACAGGGGAGAAAATTAGTTTACAACTAAGTGGTAGGTCTGTGACTCACAACAGATACATATGAAGACAAAATTTCCTTTCAAAAAATAATTCATGGCTGCTCTCAACTATACTAATTCCCATCATGTGATTCTTTATTTGGTTTTGGTTTTCAGAGATAGAGTTTTTCTGTAGTTTTGGAGCCTGTCCTGGAACTTGCTCTGTCGAACAGGCTGGTCTCAAACTCACAGAGATCCACTTGTCTCTGCTTCCTGAGTGCTGACATCTGTGATTCTTTTTAAAAAAAAATATTTATTTATTTTGTGTAAAGCATTCCTTCCATGTGTGCCCGCAAGCCAGAAGGAGGCACCAGGCCTCATTATAGATGGCTGTGAGCCACCATGTGGTTACTGGGAATTGAACTCAGGACCTCTGGAAGAGCAGTCAGTGTTCTTAACCACTAAGCCATCTCTCCAGCCCCTATCCTGTGATTCTTAAGAGTCCAACCCAGTTTGCCACTCCAGGAAGGATGCTATTAGTTATCTACTCCTGTGCAATGAATTGTCCCGAATGCAATTGTTTTGAACAACCCTCATTTACAAGCTGGAAGCTGTGTAGATCAGAGGTTCAGCACCCTGTTTGACTTCTCTACTCAGCCTTCTGTGAAATTAAGACTAAAAACATGTTTGCGGGCTGAGAGGAAATGAGTGTACCTGGAAACTGGCTTAAAATATTCTTCTGAAAGTCTGGGCTTAAAGATAGAGTATGTTTCTAGCATGCACAGAGCCTTGGGTTCCTCCTCAGCTCTGTAAAACAAAATCAAAAAACAACAAACCAAAAAACCCTTTTCCAAGCTCCTTCTTAGCAAAATTCCATTCATTATAGTTGCAGGTCCCTGTCTCCTTGCTAGTAGTCTTCCCATGGTCACTTTTGGAGCCTACATGCCCCGCCATTTCAGCAACAGTACCTTAAATCCTTCTTGTATTTTTAATCTCTGACTTCCTCCACTTGGAACTTTTAGTCCTAGATTTCAAGAGTTTATTGATAGTGTCGGATACCTGAGGGAAAAACTCCCTCTTTAAGACAATTTCGGACTTTACATCTGCAGAATCCATTTTATCATTATTGTTTAACAAAATCATACACCCCAGTCACAGGTCTCATCCAAAGTCAAGGGAGAAGATTCACAACGTCATTACAAGTCTTCCAGAATTATGCCTATCAGAAGGACTCTTAAAAACTGAAGGACTGTGGCAGCTAAGAAACAGGAGGCTATTTCCTTAAAACTATAAAGGAGTTGCCTAGTCTGAATGACCACACTGGGTTTTTTTTTTTTTTTTTGGTTTTTCCCAGTTTATTTATTTTTTATTAAAAATTGCCTTCTCCTCCCTTCCTCCTCCCCCTTCCCTCCCCTCCCCTCCACCCATACCCCCACTCCCTCCCTCTCCAGGCCAAAGAGCCATCAGGGTTCTCTACACTATGTTGAGTCCAAGGTCCTCCCAACTCCCTCCAGGTCCAGGAAGGTGAGCAACCAAACTGTCAAGGCTCACTGACCACACTGTTAAAGCACAGTGGTAGCCCTTTAATATGCCCTTTATTGGCTTCTTTCCATTCTAGTCTTTGTTCTCCTACCCTCACTTTCTTTGACCATTCTCCACTAAGGATCCCAAAACTAAAATTTAAGTCAGATTTTTGAGGCACTTAGAATAATAGTGATCGTGTCCTTGCATCTGATTTGATGGAAAAGGACGTGGACTTTAGACGGCCAAAGTGAAATTTTAATTTTTTGTCTATAATGGAGACAAGAATACTTGTATTATTGCATCGAGTGATTAATAAATAAGTAAATTACCTGGGTCCCCCAAGATACTTGATGAAGCTTTTCTTCTTTATTTGGAATCCTTATCGTCTTCCTTACTAGTATTTTTGTGATTCAAAGAGTCACCTTTTATGTAGCCTTCCTTCCTTTTAGGTGTAATGAACTGAGAAACAGTAGAGCAGGTACAATTTTCCACCAATCATATCTTTCTACAAAGTCAGAATATCTTATTAAAAATAAGTAACCTCCTTATTTAAATTATATACAAAATTTAGATCTGTGTATTGACAATACCTTAAATTGTTTTAGAAGGTCACTGTCCTCTTTAAAAAACATTAACTTTTTATGACAGTACATTTATACTGTGGTGCAAAGCAGCTAGAACAAGCCAATTGTCAGATTTTGTGAGGATAAGCGTCTATTCAACCATCAACAAGGTTTTGCTTTCTCTGCTTTGAGCACTGACTTGACTCCAGATTCAAATCCATGCACTCTAACATATGGATATGAACCAAATGCACTCGACAACTTTCTATTTTGAGTGTCAAGGGATGATTTAAATTACTGCAATATTGATACAAAAATTTCTCAGATGATCTGGATTTAATCTCATCTCTGTCCATTCTGGGCTATATCACATAAGGCAGGATAATCACCTTTGTTTTCTCAGCTGTTAGGTAATGGTCTCTCCTTAATAAAACTGACATAAGAGTAAGAATTAAGTAAGCCAATACATGTAAAAGGCTTAGAGAAGTTCTTCCACAAGCACTCAGTAGCTGCTAGTTATTGTTGCTGCCATCAACATCATCATCATTATTTTTAATTATTATTATGTGACAGTGATCTTCCTTGTAATGTCTGTGACCTAGATGAGCAAGTGAGTCCACTTTCCTCCTTCTATAGTTTATATGAGCAATTGGGTTAAAGACCTACTCACTTGTTCTAGAACTGTTCACTCATCTTTGTCCCCACTGGACTCCTAGGAAACAAACAATAAGCCAATTCTTTATGAAATCGTAGGCCCCCTTTAAATAAATTCCTCATAACTAGGAATATATTGTGTCAAAAATTCAAAACTTTATACAATGAAAAAGGTATTTGAAAGAGGGCTTCATGTCACTATGAGAACAGGAACTATATTACTTAAACTTGGCGTTTGAATGGGGAGAGATGACTTACTACCTCCGTCCATTTTCTCATCAACCAAGTGGATGGAACTATATCCTCGTAGAGCGGTTATGAAAATTACATGAGATGATGCATGTACAGCACCTGGGACATAGACGGCTTTGACATGAACAATTTCCACCATTCTTTTTTCTCTTCATCCAAAGTGTTGCTCAACAAGAATTCGAAGACAACTGGATCGGAACCTCACTTTCCATAAAATGGTGGCATGGATGATAGCGCTTCACACTGGTAAGAGTGGAAAGATGTTTGAATTGCAAACCAGTTGTAACAGAGGAGCCCTCTATTCTTGGATACACACGTGTATCAGACTCTACAAGTCCATTATGTCCATTATATGGTGGTCAGATGAGTTCAGTTCAAACTCATTCAAACTCTATTTTCTGATGTTAGGATTTACACTAACGGTGGTTTTTGGAAACCATACAATCTTCTTATATAAATAAAATAACAATATGCCATAAAGTCTGCTCTTGTATTCTCACCATTTTCTATGATCTTAATATGAAAAAATGTTTGTTAGTGAACACACAAAAAATTTTATTAATTCTACCGAATTACATTGTTACAAATGTAGACTTTGTGGATTTTTGCAGTAAATCTGCAGAAATATGAGCTATAAGTTGAAAATATCTTAAGGAACCCCTTATCACCTACATGCCTTAGTGATTATTACTATTATCACATATATGTATGCGTACAATATGTTTTTATATGTAATGTATTATATTATCACTGTTGTGGTATGGGATGTGCCTAGAACTGTTATACAGTCTCCATGAATTCACTTAAATATTTTATATGCCAGAAAATAGACACAAATAGTAATAAACAAAAAAGGCTTTAGTCTGCCTGTGAGGAATCTCTCTTACCTGATGAAAATGAGCTTACCTTAGAAGTGTTTAACTGGGTTCCTCTTCTATAAGATTGTGCAGGACGTTGAGTTGTACTAAGTGAAATACTTCAAAAGAAATTAATGGTAATATTCTGTTAGAAAGCAGCATGTTATACCAGTAAGAATGCAGACACACAGCTTAGATTTGATCCCTAATTCAGGTGCTTTTTGGCTAGGTGACCTTAGGCAAGGTTTTAAAGCATTCTATGCCCCGTTTCCCTCATCTTTTAAGTGACCTGATATTAAATGTACTTAGCTCATTGGTTTCATATAAGGACTGAGTAATTGTAAAGCACTTATAACAGTAGCAGGCTCCTAGGAAGTTCTAGGCAAGTGATAATGAGATAGTGAATACAGTTTTCCTTGAACCTTATTTTAAGACATTTATGCTGTTGATCATCAGTTTGTATTAATTCAATTATGTTTGTCACTGTTCTCTGGAGGTGATTTATCAGACATCACATGATTTCTTTTCTCACTTGAGCACAGATACATTAGGGAAAAAGAGAAGATGTGACTGTATCAAATGTCTATCTTAGAAATTGGTTGACTCTTCAGAACTGTTAGTTCAACACTTTCATTTTACAAATGAGGGAAGTAATACCAGAGAGGCTGCACGATTTTCCCACAGTCCCACAGGTCAAAAGAAGCTAGACTATTAGAACGGTCTTGCTTTCATGGTTATTGGGACCCAGTTTTTGTTGACAGCATCCTGGACCCCATCCCTTTGTTTCACTTGGGAGTCAGAGGATGTGGCCAGAAACCTTGACTCCAATAATGTTTGCATACCTCTCCTTTGCTTTGTTTCTCTTCTCTGCCCTCTTCAGCGATCCACACCATTGCACATCTGTTCAATGTGGAGTGGTGTGTGAATGCCAGAGTCAACAATTCTGACCCATATTCAGTAGCACTCTCTCAAATTGGTGACAAGGACAATGAAGAGTATCTCAATTTTGCTAGAGAAAAAATCAAGGTAAGCCTCCCCTTTTCTGATTCAAATGTTTTCTGGGCTAGTAAAACTGAGAACAAGGAAAAGCTGTAATCTGTCCCTTAAAGTCAACAATGAGAGTTTGCCAATGGCTTAGAATGTCAGCCCTCTTGGTGGCATGTGCACAGACTACTCAGGTATTTCCTGAATCCCTGAACTCTCCGGGAGAGATTTTGTATGCAGATCCTGTAGTAACTCCCTCTCACCCATGACTGTGCACACCAATAAAATAAGGAAGAGATTCATGTGCGATCAAAGTTGGCTTCACTGTTTGCCACAATGAAAGAGATTTCATGCCTTAAAGAAATCCAAGTGAATACCTGCAGAGGATGTTATAAGGGACTTGCTAGGCTATTTAGGCTTATATTAGATGATTTGAGGGAGGGTTTAAGAAAGCCAGTATTTGATAGAAACCGAGGCAGAGACCTGCATCCGAGCACTGAACTGAGCACCTAAAGTCCAGTTAGAGAGTGGGAGGAGTGAGAATATGAGCCTCTTTGCTCAAGACCATGATGGGTTCATCCACTGAAACAGTCTACTTGAGCTAATGGGAGCTCACCAACTCCAACCAGACTGGAAAGGAACAAGCATAGGATCAAACTAGTCCCTCTGAATGTGCTTTATAGTTGCATGGCAGGGGCAGACTGAGGGGTCACTGGCAGTGGCACCAGCATTTATCCCTACTGTATGTACTGGCTTTTTGGGTGCCTATTATCTTTGAATGAATACCTTGCTCAGCCTAGATATAGTAGGGAGGGCTTTGGACCTTCCCTTAAACAATGTATCTTACCCTCTCCGAGGAGTGGATGGAAGTAGGGGGTAAGGGGAGAGAATGGGAGAAAGGGAAAGAGTGGGAACTTGGATTGATATGTATAATGAAAAAAAGATAGTTTTTTTCCTTTTTAGAAAATAAAGATAAAATAAAAAGAAAGTCAGTATTTGTATGAATCATATATGATCTGAAATTGGGGGTAGCCCTGGAACTACTGTCTTACTTATTTTTCTGGGAGGCAGAAAGAAAAGAACAGGGCTATCTGAAATAGGTAAAGAACCCACGTTTTGTCTAAACTCAAGCATGATTTCAGAAAGGTCTTGTTTTTTTAAGATTTATTTAATTACTTTTGCTTTTGTGGGCACCTGTGAACCCCCATGGTATCTATGGGTTCTCATACCATGAGTTTCTGATGCTTCTTCCACTTAGAAAGGAGCTCTGGCCATTTTTATGAACCATGTGGCTTAGGAAGATTAATTAAATTTCCCATGGAATTTCAAACAAATTTTCTGAGGTTAGAAAAACATCTACAAGACAAAGAAAAACTTTAATTTTTCCAAAATGTTTACATTCAAACTGACATAAGAAAAACTGAAGTGATTCATAAATGCTTTTTCTGTGATACCGTGGGTAATTTTTCTTTCCATTGTTCATTGTGATGTATAAGGATGACAATTTTTTTAATTTTTTTATTCATTTTACATACCAGCCACAGCCACAGTCCCCCCTCCCCCACCCTTTCTCCCATTCCCTCTCCCCCACAGAACCCACCCCCATTCACTCCTCAGAAAGGATTAAGGCCTTCCATGGAGAGTCAACAAAGCCTGGCACATCAAGTTGCTGCAAGATCAAGCTCCTCCCCCCTGCATCAAGACTGAGCAAGGCAACCCATCCTGGGGAATGGGCTCCAAAAAGTCAACCCATGTACCAGGGATAGAGCCTAGTCCCACTGCCAGGGACCCCTCAAACAGATAAAGCTACACAACTGTCACTCACATGCAGAGGATTTAGTTCAGTTCCCATGCAGGTCCCCAGCCGAGAGTCTAGAGTCCATGAACTCCCACTAGTTCCGGTAAGCTATCTCTATAGATTTCCCCATCATAATCTTGACTGCCTCCCACCCTTGCCCATATAATACTCCTCCCTCTCTTTGATTGAACTTCCCAAGCTTGGCCTAGTACTTGGCCTGATTTCTGCATCTGCTTCCATTAATTACTGGATGGAGGCTCTGGGATGACAGAGTATTCGCCAATCCGATTGCAGGAAAAGGTCACTTCAGGCACACCCATAAAGGTTCCCTCTATCAAGATCTCTCTTTCATTGCTCTCCAACTCCAACCCTCCCCCAACTCTACCATCCTGTTCCCACATGTTCCCTCATCCTCTCCCCTCTATTGCCCCCCCCCTCCCCAGTTTACCCAGGAGATCTTATCTATTTCCCCTTCCCAGGGTAATCTATGTGTCCCTTTTAGGGTTCTCCTTGTTACCTAGCTTCTCTGGAACTGTGGATTGTAGTCTGGTTAAGGGATGACAATTTGACTATATTAGTTGAACTGACATTGTCATACTCTGTCCCAGTTTCCTTGGGTCACTTTTATTGGGTCTGAACTTTCCCCACAGTATTTGCCTTCTCAATTCTTTAGCTTGTCTGCCGTGTCTCTGCCCAAGGATGAGATCTGAAAGGATCTGCTTAGTTACTTCTCCCTGAGATGCCTTTGGCAAATAACTGATGAATGCAGGCCTTGAAGTATAGCTTCTTCCCAAACTCTGAGGTATAGTTTACTCTCAGAGTGGTTTGTGCATGCCTGAGGGGATGACATTATCTCAGCCTTATTAAATAGAACTCTCTGAGATTGGAGACAAAAACAAAAACAAAGCAAAGCAAACAAACAAAATAGGGTCAGCCTCAGCCTGACCCTGTGTATCTCTGTGTATCACGGCCTTCTTTTGCCATCTGCTAAGAGATCTGACCTACACACTTTACCATTTTTATTTTAAGTTTCCTGAAAATAGACATAATGAGAGAGCATCTCTAAGGTCAAGTTAAAGCTAGCCCTGTGAGATGTCCATGAGTTCCCCCTTGCCTGGCTTTCTCCTTTTCTCCGAGCTGTGCCTTTACTGGGCAGCTTCTCTAGGAACACCTTGTTTCTAAGTCACTTGCCCATGAACTATCATCTCAGGATCCAGCATGGTAAAGCCCAGCCTCAGATGGCAGCTATTCTAAATTCATTGGCCAACTAAGCACTGTGACCTTTTCAAATCAAAGAGAAAGAGAACACTTTGACACTTTGACACTTTGAGGACAACTTTTACTAGGCCAGTCCTTTCTAGTTGAACTCCGTCAGAATCATGGAATGTAATAGTTCTTATTTATCTATGACACCTCAACAATGTGAACAGTTTAAATTTGGAAGCCTCAACACCATATCTCCTTGAGCGATATGATGAGGGTAGCCAAAGGGACGGGAAATAAATTATACAACAGCTTTAATAGTGACAGTCCTGCAGTTATGAGCCTTCATGTTTCTATTTTCTAGAACCCTGAAGGAGGCCTCTACGTGGCCGTGACTCGGTTGGCTGGCATCACCGGAGTTGTCATCACACTGTGTCTCATATTAATTATCACATCCTCTACCAAAACCATCCGGAGGTCTTACTTTGAAGTATTTTGGTATACGCACCATCTCTTTGTGATCTTCTTCATCGGCCTTGCCATCCATGGAGCTGAGTGAGTTTTCTAACTCCATTGCCAAAGGCTTTGGGTTCACTGTCTATATGTATTGCCCAGTGACAGGCACAGTGGCTCCCTTGCTTTTGTGTGGTCATCCTTTCTACCGAGGGGATGTAATAGGACAGCCGAGGTCAGTCAAAAGAAACAACAACATCTTTGCTTTCTTGTTGTACCCATCTAATTTATAATGCAGCTACTTAAAATAAGCTTGAAACATATACCTAGTATATAAAATAAACTGTCTATGTTTAGTTTCAAGGCTACCACGTATGACTGTGTAGACTGACCACTACAAAGTCCTACCTAAAGAGAAGCAAGGTAGTCTGCACTCTGCTGGCCATACGTTATTGAAAGCATTGGTAGGTTCTTGACTGTCCACCACAGTGTTTCCTATGGGTAAATCACAAGTAGGTTAAGCAAAATCCCAAAGTAAAAGAGTTAGTGATTAATCAGTTGAAGAGGTTTTCTGTTGATTTAAGCAAACAATCATTACTGGTTGCCTTCTGAGTATGAGGATCTATCTGCAGAACAGTGGAGAAATGCTAGCTAGAAAAACACGTGGGCATTGCCTTTAAACTTTTGAATATGATAAAAGTAATAACTTCTACCAAGCTCTATATCAGGTGTTAAGAACTTGACATTCAATGTTTCTTTTAACTCCTCTAATGTATAGATGTGGAACCCCAAAGTAAAAATGGTAAAATACATGTGCCGAACCACTCCCAACTGGTGTGTAGCCTAGAGAACAGGTGGTCTAGAGTGGGCTGTGGTGAGCACTCCCATAAAGATACACAGTGCTAGACTGTATGCTTGGAAAAATCTGCTTTAATATCAGGTTTCATTTTTCTACTCTTTTATACCACCTGCACAGAAAAGCCAAGCCCAGGGAAGTTCCATGATGGGTATAGAGTTCCAGGAACATAAGGGTGGGGAAAGTAAATATGCAAAACTCAAGCCAAGTCAGCTCTGGGTGACTTGAGAGTGAAAAGAGGAAGGATGTGAAGAAGTGGCTACCTTCTGTGTGCATTCTTAGTCTACTTCCCGCTTTGAAACCCTCATAAACTCTTTCTAAGCACTGAGAAATCTGTGGGATGAACAATCCCCTAACGTAACCGAGTGTCTTAAGGTAGACCTTGCCCACAATCCAGCTATCTCAGAGAATCCTACAAAAGTGAAGCATTTCTTCCTCTCCCTCCTTTACCAATCCCACCACTTCTGTTTGTAGAGTGGCACAGAGGGCTGCATTCCTTTGGATCAGACAGAGATGTATTTGCTTTATTCTCTAAGTCACAGTTGCCGTTGACACTGGTTAAGTGGTTGCTCAGGATCTCATGGCTAGGTAACCGTTAATCTGGATTTGAAATTCTGATTTGCAGACTTTTGCTCCTATTATGTAGAGCACAAGGAGAAAAATCATATTTTTCTATTATTTATTCCCCATGGGAGCTAGAGAATAAATATCTTTTGTGATCACTATTCCTCAGGCTCCTGCTTTTCACATGCCATGTCCATTGGTCACTAAATGCAATCTTTAAGGAGAGGAAATGTACCTGTTTTACAGATGAAGTAACTTTAGATACTCAGAAGAAGTTAGTTTTACCAAGACTACCAAAGTATGAATGGGTAGAATTGAAGTTTGAAGTCAAGGCTATCTGGGTGAAAAATAGAATTATCTTCAACAAATCATTCTGCTTTAGTACCCTCATGTAAAATTTGCAAAAAAATACTTGTTTCTCAATCTTATTCCGCAAATTAACTGAGATAATTGATGAATAGTGCTTTTCCTCAAACCTACCCCTTAGTACTCATACAAGGAAAGTCTCTTCACCAAGACATAGGAGTAGGAAAAGGTTAGTTTCCACAGTAAGTTCCAGGTCAGCCAAAGCGACCTAATGAGACCCTGTTTCACAAAAGGATGGAAGATGGTTAATAGCCATGAATTAAACCATTCTCAGAATATACTAAATGATATGCTAAATTTCAGGCATTCCAAATAAAGTTTACAAATGAACTTCCCTGTCCCTTCTATTAATATATTCTGAAGATCATGGCATTTGCATTCTTTGAAATAACTTACTCCATTTTGTGCCTCCCTCTCTCCATCATCACTAACTCAGAATTGCCTAATATTCTAATATTTGCTTACCTAATAATTACTGAGTTCAAAGCACCTTAAGAAACAAGGTACTGGTTGCTTGTATCTGTGAGGATGATTAACTCCTTTTCAGAAAGATATCATTTTTTAAACATTTTCCAGATGTAGTCTCACTTTGTAGACTAGGCTGGCCTGGAATCTTCAAGCTTATGCTTTTCATGTCTTAACATGTAGAGTTCAGGGAAACACGTGTGCACCATGCCTGGTCTAGACGAGTTAGGGATCTACAAATAAAGCACTTCTGCTACCCTCAAGGCCATTGTGTATGGTTGTGTGAGTTGTCCAGAATATAAAATGCCTAAAAGGTTGAAAGGTAGTCTGCTCTCTGCTGGCCACACATTGGCTTGTGGGAGGGTCTTCACAAAAGACCCTTTTCAAATCTGCATGAAGGGTTAACCATCAGCCTACTAGAACTATCAGTTTTCTGGATTCTGTTTGTCTAAACACAAAAATGATACTTGAAAGGAAGCAAGTTATCCTTAAAGAAAAACACATGTTGGTAATCCAAGACTCACAATCCATAAAATGTTTCACATCCATGTTCTTTGTACTGCCACCTAGATTTTCATTTCCTTCCCTGACTTATTCAGAAGGGGTGATATAAAAGTGTTCAGGGCCCTCATTAAAATACTTGCAATAGGTCCACAATCAGTGTAAGGGAGTACAGCTCATTGTTAGAGTGCTTGCCTAGCATATATGAGGCCCTGGATTCCAAGAGTCTAAAACACTCAAGCAGCTTACTGTCTTGTTAATAAGTGATGTAGACTGACTTTTTTTTAATTCATCAGACGAATTGTACGTGGACAGACTACAGATAGTTTGAATGAGCATGATATAAAATTCTGTGAAGACAAAATCTCACAATGGGGAACAATAAAGCAGTGCCCAGTACCCAAGTTCTCTGGAAACCCTCCTATGGTATGTATTTTTATTGTTTCTTTTAGAGTGCTATTACTGGTAGGTTTAAGAAACAGGTACAAATATTGTTATAGATACTTTACTATGTGAACTGGCTAGAACTTTTTCTTGAAAAACAAACTTTACATTGATCTGCTGTCAATGTCCTAGAATGAAGTTGGAAAGCAATGATTTTAAATTGCTCTTTGGGGTTAAGAGCCACCACTACCACCATTTCCTCCTCTTCTTCTGGCTATGAAGATCACAATAATATCAGTTAATGATTTTCAGAGGTGCACTTAGGGATTCTATCCTGATATGAGTTGTATGGCTCAAATAAATCTCTTTGGTTACCAGGAAGTCTATATGGCATTCTATATGGCTTTCAGAACTGTTAAGAAAACAGATGAAGTAGCACATTGGGCTGTATTTATTCATCAGAGGATTCTATCTATCAGGATGACAAAAGTTGCACAGCCAAAATCATACAAACACCAAAGGCAGTCACCTTGTGAAAGAGGAGGGGCAAGGCAAGGGCAAACAGGGAAACAAGGTGAAATTCTTGCTTTCTCCCATAGAGAGTTCTTCTGAACTCCATTCTGAGTGTTCTTCGATATCTCTTCCCCATAAAGCAAGCTTTATAATCTTCATGTTATCTTTCTTCTCATTGGTAGACATTATAATTTCTTGGTTGCTGTTCTAGCCACTGTTGTAAAATGAAACAAAGGTCAACATTTGTCTGGGACTTCTGACTAGTGCTCTAACTCTTTTGTATAACTAGTATTACAACTCTCCTGCATTGTATAACATAAAGACAAATCTCCCATCCCGTTTTCTCCTATTCTTTTGGCATGGGAATATTCTTTTACTATGCCCATCACTCTACAGCAGCTTAATGTTTTTGAGTATCCTTGTACATAAATGAAATCAAGCTGACTCAGCAGTGACTTGCCCCTACTATATTCAGCCATTAATAGGGTAAAAAACAAACCTTATTTTCAGTTATTTTATGGGCTAGGGAAGGCACAGTTCCTTGATGACAGCTAGAGTGCATTCTCCTACCTTTGCAGGCAACAGTCACAAAATTACTTCTAGGTTTCTGAGGATATCAAAGGAAATGTCCAAGTATAATGCTATTTGATGTCACTCTATGGTATCAACCAGGAAATAGATGGGAGACTTTTAAATATCCATCCTATAAAGATGAGGTAGACCAAAAGAATACTCCATACCTCTGTTACAGATATTCTTCAGTTTTGAATAGTGGTGTGAAGAATCTGAGTACTTTCAATTTTTCCAACAATATAATGTCAAAAATATAGTTTATTTCCGTTTATAACTCTCAGGTCACACTCCATGACTGAAGGAAGTGAGGACAAGAACACAAGGCAGGAACTAATGCAGAGGCCATGGAAGGGTGCTGCTTACTGGCTTGCTTTTACTGGCTTGCTTCTCCTGGCTTGCTCAGTTTGCTTTCTTACAGAAACCAGGATCACCAGCCCAAGTGTTATGCTGCCCAGAGTGAGCTGGGCTCTCGCTCATCAATCAACAATCAAGACTTGGAAATCTGGATGGAAGCATTTTCTCGATTGAGATTCCTCTCCCAAGATAACTCTAGCTTGTGTCAAGTTGACAAGAAAAACAATAACAAAACCAACCAGAATACACGAGAAATATGGCTCTTATTTTCTACTTCAGATTCCATTCTAGAAAAAATAAATTTTAGATATTTCTAATTTTTTTGGTACTTTAAATATTAGATTAGGAATCCAACAGGCAGAACTGTTGGGCCTAAATGTTTATATGGAGCCTAAAAATCTATGAAGCAATTTCCATATTCTAATCAGAGACTTAGATAGAAGCTTTAGAATCTTCATGTGTGTCTCTTCAGCAAAAGCACTGCATAGCTCCTAGAGTTTACCAGAATACTGAAGAAGATAGCGGAAGTCTTGCACAAAATTTGTCGTCTTGAAAAAGATTAATTGGAGACTCAATGGCCGGGAGAAAACAATTGCAACGTTGCGTTAAAAAAATCTCATGTTGCTGGAAAGAGTCAGGTTCACTCTGGTACCATCTGTCCTCAGTTGTAGGCTAATCCAACTTTGGTTGTAAGACTGAGAGGAAATCTCATTCTTGTAGGAAATTCTTCTTGGAAAGCCTCACACCACAGCTACAGATCACACAACATATAATCCCAATGTTTGTTTTACTGACTTTACACTTTATCTTAACTTTTGATAGTTTAATATATTATGTTTTATTTTATTTTTTTTTTAAAAAAAGCCTGCTCATCAGTAGTAAATACTTAAACAAGCTTACAGAGGTTAGCCTGGCTTATAAAATGATTTCTTCTTCTTAATATTTAACTAGCTGTCACCACTCCCTTAACACATCTCATGTTTGTATTTGATGCAATTACAGACTTGGAAATGGATAGTGGGTCCCATGTTCCTGTATCTCTGTGAGAGACTGGTCCGGTTTTGGAGATCACAACAGAAGGTGGTCATCACCAAGGTATTGACTCATGTCGGAATTCTTAGTAGCTAAGTATCACATGGGCAAGTCTCACATTCTCTATATTGATGTTCAAAAAGATCTCTTTGCCATGTTATTTTTATTAAACTGAAGACAGAAAGCCTACAGTTTATTTTAATGAATTTAACTTAATGATGAAATGAATGTATTAGTGAGACAAAAACTTTCAGGTACTAAAAACTGCAAGAAACCTATAAAGGAGGTTGAAAGACCTTTCTAGTTTCTTTTTCCATTCTTTATAAGTAACCACAGTGTATTAATGCTGCAGTATTCAATATATCAAGTGGATTAAGACATAATTTTTTACCTTGCATTTGGTCTCCAGGCTCCAAGTCTGGAGTGTTTTTTCTCTATTTTCCTGTGTTTTATTTTTCCTTATGAAATAAAGAGAGAGATATACAATTAGATAGACTCTATCAGATTGATAGATGATAGGTAGACAGACAGACAGACAGACAGACAGACAGACAGACAGACAGACAGATAGATAGATAGATAGATAGATAGGAAAGTTCCTCGTTACAGTAAACACCCAACAAGATTGTTTTGTCAAATAAAATTTAATTCTGATCAATTCACTTCAAAAGGGATTTACAAAAAGCCTATTATAGGTCATGTTTTGAAAGACACAAAAATTCCTTCCGTCTTCCTTCAAACTTGTTTCAGTTGATACCTACGGAGAGTCATAGTAGAGCTAGTCCTGCTGGCATTGAGAGTTTTGCAATGTAGGAACACGCAACTGCTCTCCTTTTATGTTATGTATATTGTGTTATTTTTAAAAGTCTAGCAATTGACAAAGGGGCCTGCCACAATTTTTTTTTCATTCATAAATAAGACATGACCAAACCAGACAAATATTTCTCCTTAATGTATTTCTAGGGTAAATTTGTTATCTTGTGAGGAAAATAAACGTTCACTTTCTTCTCGTGAAATACAAGAAAGAGGGGTTATCCAAAAGTCCTCCAGTGAGAGTGCTGTCTACTAATATGTCTTGTTTTTGTTAAATCCTCCTTGTGTAATAAAATTGCAACATGAAAGAACTGTTTTTACTACACAAAATTACAACATGGTAAACAATTTTCGACATAATTTTCTCTATTCAAATGATGCTTTCCAATTCTGTATTTCAGAGCAGAGCAAGTTGTTTGCAGCCTTGTCGTATGAGATACACTTAAATCCCAAGTTTTGAAAATGTTTTACAATGTTTTGGTGGTTCTACGGGTTAAACTCAGGCATCACATATGCTAAGCATGTACTTTGGCACTTGGATGCAGCCTTAATAGTAACTTTTATTGGTAGCAATCCCCACATTTCTGAAGTTACTCGTGGACAGAAAAGCCCAGCAATATCAGTGAGCTTAGAGAAGCTGTTTCCGTTCTCTAGAACTTTCCCTCCTTTGATGTCCTTTGGGTTGTCTGTACTTGTACCTCTGAAATTCTTCTAGGTATGGTAGGTGTCTTCGAGCAGGACATTACCTTTCCATTTGGTTTTAAGTTTGACTTCATTTTCAGTTAGCTCATAATTGTGTATCTTTATAAGCTACAATGTAGTGTTCCCCTGTGCTGTACCTGTGCAACCAAGTAAAGCAGTAGCACAGCTTCAAGTCAAACATACATGATTTCACTGTTATAAAAATGCCCAGGGTCCCAGAAGTCTTGACATATGCAACCTATCATTCAGCACCAGAACACCACAACCTAGTCATTTTACCTGACTGCAAGTCAGGTACCTATGAACTCCCATGCCTCCTGCCGCCCTGCTCCCCTTATCCTTTGGCACCCGCCCTCTCACACTCAATTTCTATGAGCAGAACTCTCTCATATTCATTGTATGAGTGAGGTTATGCTGCATTCATGTCTGGCTTATTTCACTTATGTCATTCAGGTTCGTGTTGCGCATGGCCAGATGCCAGCCTTTGAAAGCTTTTAATAGCCATCTAGTGTGAAAATGCAGCACATTTTCTTTCTCCAGTCATGGTTGCCACAGTTAGGTTGATTCCAGAGCATAGCTGTAGTGCTGAAATTGACTTGGAAGTGATGATATCCTTTTCACAAAAAAGAGGATCTACTTTCTGTTTCCCTCATTTTGTTCTGTTTTAGAGTTAGCTATCCATTTACTACATTTGGATAATTCAGACAGACCTTAAATGGACTGTTGTGTATATGGAGAATATATGGGCTGACTTGGGGAGAGATGGATGGCATCCTCTCTGGGAGCAGAAGTGCAGAAGCAGGGCACGTTAAGATGTGATTCAGTACAAGAACAGACAGTATGGTTGACTTCATTTGGGAGCTGTTGCAATATATGTAGTCAGTGAAATCTCTATGTTCTGTCTATGTGCCAACGCCCTCTCTCATGACCAGGGAAGACAGAAAGAATGAACTGGAAACTTCTCTTTCTTTTTTTGTGCCTTTTTTAGCATCTGAGAGAGAGAAAAATCACAACAGACGGATAGTTTTCATTTCCTGCTAGAGACTCTGAAACAAAACTCTATGTAAAAGACTTATTAGGAGTGTGTTCTCAGGAGCTATATTCATAATGAAAGTTAAACCAGATGTGGTAGCACGTTCACATGATCCCAGTAATCAGGAAGTTGAAGAAGGAGAGCCTGAACTCAAGGCCAGTTTGAGCTACATCACGAGTTACAAGCTACCGTGGGCTACATACAGAAACCAGATCTCAAAACAAACAAGAGACAAACAGTTAAAATGAGGTAAAAAGGGTAAAATGAGGAAGAGAGAGGAGTTGACCTGGTGCCCACTGTGGTTACAGCTGCAATGTCAGCTGATCCTACAAGGGAGAGCTGGAGCTGTCTCAGACTGAAGAGAGAAAACTAGGACTTTGTGCCCATCCTTTAGTCTATCCTTAACCAGTGGCTATAATTGAGGACAAATCCCAAATGACAGATATATCTGCTTCTGTGTTGGTATTTAAAAAGAAGCACAGGTAGGGCATCTTAATTATTTTATCCATGTGAATCCTAAAAATGCAAATGTTTTGGTGCCATGTAATTTTCGGGGTCATGTTTTATTCCATAGGTGGTCACCCACCCTTTCAAAACCATTGAGCTTCAGATGAAGAAGAAAGGATTCAAGATGGAGGTAGGACAGTACATTTTTGTCAAGTGTCCTAAGGTGTCCAAGCTGGAATGGCACCCATTCACCCTGACCTCTGCGCCTGAGGAAGACTTTTTTAGCATTCATATCCGTATTGTGGGAGACTGGACAGAAGGGCTGTTCAATGCTTGTGGCTGTGATAAACAAGAGTTCCAAGATGCCTGGAAATTACCTAAGTGAGTACAGAACACATATGGGAAACGTGCATGAGTTTACGAGAATTGGTGCTAAATGGTTGTGATTCTCCATCTCACTACCTGATCTTCTTAGAGACAAAGCACATTGGTTCAAAGAATATAATGTATGTCTGTTTACCATTGCATGTGGTATGTTTATGCGTATGTTTAGATATCTTAGGTAAACTAGAAAGCATTGATATCAAGTATTAGTAATACCCTCAACTTTCTTTAAATATGTAAGGGTCAAGGCCAAGTTATGTTAACTTTTTCTGACAAACAAAAATTATATCAGAGATACTCTTAAATTTTAAATGATGTCATTTGTTTGAAAGTATTATTTGTTTTGCATCCTTCTCTCCACTTGTCTCACACAGTACTAGGGACAGAGTAGACACTAAAGAAAGGCTTTTCAAGTTATTTAGAGAATAAACAAATGAAAAGTGATCCTATCAACTCAACACTATGTCATTATGCAAAACATTCTTACCTAAATGTGTGATGCAATTAGGAATTTCAAATTTGGATTGCCCTGCCAGATATGGGGTCCATGCCTATAATTCCAGTACTTGGGAAGTGGAAGCAGGGGGATCGGGAGTTCAAGGTTCTCCCTGATAACACAGAAACTTTTGAGGCCAGCCTGGGCTGCTTGAGATTGGTTTTAAAAAACAAAACAAACAAACAAATGAACAAACAAAAACCCCAAGGGGCTTCCCATATGGTTTGATGAGTAATAGAGCTTGCTGTGCAGACCAGATGTCCTGAGTCCATTCCCTGTCCTCCTAGATTACATGGTTGAAGAAGAGAAACTACTGAAAGTTATTCTCTGACCTCATGTGCACTTTGGCAAATGTGCACGCGCGCGCACACACACACACACACACACACACACACACAGAGAGAGAGAGAGAGAGAGAGAGATCATCATCATCATCATCATCATCGTAATAATAATAATAGCAAAAAATCAGATATATTTCCCCATAACAAGAGACAAAGGTGAGCTGGGGAGATGGTTCAGCCATTAAGAGTACTGGCTGTGGTTCCAGAAGACCTGGGTTTGATTCTAAGCACTCACAACTATTTAACTCCAGTTACAGGGGACCCACTATCCTTTTTCTAGCCTCTATAAGTACCAAGTATGCACCTGGTTCACAGACATACATGCAGGCAAACATCCATACACAATGAAAATAAATCTAAAGGTGTGTGTGTGTGTGTGTGTGTGTGTGTGTGTGTGTGTGTTGTGTGTGGAGAGGGAAAGAAGAGAAAAAATGGAAAAAAGCTCATGGTAAGCTAGGAAAGGTTTTCAGTTAGATAATCATTTATAGTCTTACTTTCAGCCCCAGTGGTGGCATTAATGACTTACAGGAAAGCCATTTTATAGAGACTCCCCATATATACACTATCTCAGCAGATTCAGCATAGCACCCATGTCCAACAACAGCATGTATTCTACTTCCTGTGCAGATTAAGGAACACCTACAACTATCCCCTTCCCTTTCCATTCAGGATAGCAGTTGATGGGCCCTTTGGCACAGCCAGTGAAGATGTGTTCAGCTATGAAGTGGTGATGCTAGTGGGAGCGGGGATCGGAGTCACGCCTTTTGCCTCCATTCTCAAGTCTGTCTGGTACAAATATTGCAATAATGCCACAAATCTGAGGCTCAAAAAGGTAAGTTCCTCTTATTCTCTGGAGGGCCTAGATTAGATCCCATGCTGAAAAGCAAGAGATCAGGGCAAGTGGGGGAAAGGTTTGAGTGATTACAGAGAGGCAGACTTCTCCTCAGAGGATTGTCAGATAAATTTATGTGCTTGCATATAAACAGACCAGTTAACAAAAGTAACATGCTGTATTTGTTTAGCAGTATTAAAAATTCAGCAAATTTGAGAAAACATTTTTTCTGTTTTTAATTTTTTTCTATTTTTAATGACTGAGCCATCTCCCTAGCCCCATCCTACCTTATATAATGATACGAGATTATATAATCATACTGACTCTATTTTCAGCTTTTCAATACTGCTGTTTAGCAGAATAAGGTGGGAGACATGGAACTTTTTACTTGCCTGTGGATGTCTCTTCGGGATAAATTCCTAGGGGACTGTTTCATGTCAATTATTTGATGAAAGATGTCTTGGTAAATCTCAGATTATTCTAATAACTGTTAAGATAGGTTCTGATAGGGACATTGAGGCTAGCTTCGTATTTCATTCTTCTATTTTACTTTTGTTCTATGTGACGAAGGTATGAGTAAAACTAATTTTTCCCCTAGGAACTTGGTGGGGGGTTGACAGTCCCAGGCAGGGATGTCCTATGGTAGTCACTATGTTGATTCCTTTGGGCATTTTCAGAGCAGATACATAGGAAGCCAAGAACTCTGGGAGAGAAGTAGCATCTGACACACACAGGGAAGCTAGAGAACCACAAGATGGGGATTAGCTATGTATTAACTAAACCATCTATTTATTGATTTACCTTTAAATATTTATTTTATGTGTGTGTGCTCATCTGTGTGTGTACACACGTGCATACACACACACACACACACACACACACTTATGCGTGTGTATGCCAGATGTATAGAGGTGCTGCTAGAGGCTAGAAGAGTACACATGCCCTTGAGAAACAGTACCAGGCAGCTGTGAGCCACTTGACATGGGTGCTGGGAACAGAACTTTCATCCCCTGGAAGAGCAGAAAGCACTCTTACCCACTGAACCAACTCTCCAGTAGCTTCCAAACGCTATTTACTGATCTTCATGCTTGAAGGACAAAGAAGGTTCGTGTAATGAGTCCACAGTGTGGTAATACACATCTGCAATCCCAGCACTTGAGAGGCAGAAACAGGAGGATGCCGAGTTTGGGACCAGTTCTATATTAAAGAGCCTGTCTTGAAACAATGACAAATACCATCGGATTTCTAAAACCCTGTTTCTAGGCCTTGTGGGCATCATGAAAATGTTGAGAGCATTAGAAACCCATTCTTTGAAGGTGATAAAGACTACCCCTTATATAATCCAATCTGTGTCCCCTTCTCCAGATCTACTTCTACTGGCTGTGCAGGGACACACATGCCTTTGAGTGGTTTGCAGACCTGCTGCAGCTGCTGGAGACCCAAATGCAGGAAAGGAACAACGCCGACTTCCTCAGCTACAACATCTACCTTACTGGCTGGGATGATGCTCAGGTGAGGACAAGAAGATAGCTCTCAGGCTTTCTTAGCGTGCCCGGAGTTTGCTGGCTTCCTTTTACCTATTGGTATGTTCTGTGCATGGCATTTTTTTTTCCCCAGGAACAGCTAATGGATTCAAGTGACCCAGCTTGCTCACGCTCACTCAGTTGCGCCGTCACAACATTTAAACCATTGAGACTTGATTCCAAACTAAGGGGCCTGTGCTGACATTAGAACACGGTTCCCACCAAGGAGCAGGAATCTCAAAACAGATGGACAGAACTAACAAAATGGAAATAAGAAGAAAAGTCTGTCCCTGTCTTGTATATTAATGTTATGCATGTTTTATGATATATTCAATAAATTTATATGCAGTCAGCTCTCCATCTGACTGAGGTTCTGCTCTGTATATTTCATTAACCTAATCAAAATATTTGGGAGAAAAGTAATCATACTGAACATACACGGTCTTCTTTCCTTGTAATTGCTCTCAAGTACAGTGTAACAACTAGTTACATAGTATTTACATTGTCTCAAGTGTCATGAATATCTAGATATGATTTAAAGTATGTAAGAGACTTGAACATTTATGGATTTCGGGTCATACAACTAATCCTTTGCAGACTCTGAATTCTGTTCCAGACTTTTGTTGTTGTTGTTTTGTTTGTTTTGTTTTCTTGAGACAGGTTTTTTTTTCTGTGTTATAATAGTCCTTGCTGTCCTGGAACTCACTTTGTAGACCAAACTGGCCTCAAACTCACAGAGATCTGCTTGCCTCTGTCTGCAGAATGCTGGAACTAAGGGTGTGTGCCACCACGGTCCAGTCCCCAGGCATTGTTTTTAGTGCTTGTGTGGATTGTCTAATTTTATTTGTTAAATTTATTGTCTCGTTACAGTCAAAAGCCTAGAACTGAGTAGGTTATTTGCTTAAAGGCATCCAACAAGTAAATGTCCGCCTGACTGCTCCAGAACCTGCAGTCAGCAACTCTCAGCAATTTGCAGTTATTAATAATAAATAAATCTACCTATATAATGGAGAACAATTCGTATATATATTATGTATATGAATGTGTGGTGAAAAATAATTGGAGACTACTAAAATAAAATAAGTTAGTTGTCTTCAACTGAATGCAATACATCCTCCCTCACAGAACACCTAGCAATATGAACGGCTTATAGTTGACAATGTTAAGAAATTCTGTATGAAGCCTCATTAGGGCCTATAATGATAAGTTTTAATTAGATTCCCTGGGAAGGGAATCTCAATTGATTAAGTAAACATTTAGATCAAATTGGCCTAGGAGCATATCTGTGGGGGATTGCCTTAGTTGCTAATTGATGTCGAAAGATGCAGCCCATTGCTAGTGGCACCATTCCCTTGGCAGGAGGTCCTGAACTATACTGGCCAGGAGAAAACTACATAGGAGCAGAAAGCAAGCAGCATGCTCCTTTCTTTCTTGCTCTTGACTGTAATATGACTAGCTGTTTCCAGTCCCTTCCACCTTGCCTTCTCCACAATGGTGAACTGTAATCTGAAATTGTGAACCAAATAAACCCTTTCTCTCCTAAGTAGATTTTATCACACTTTATGACGTCAACATGAAAGGAAACTAGGTCAGGTTCCCTGGAGTATACAGTTTCTTTTCTTAGAAGGCAATACAGTCCTTGAAGGCAAAAACAGAATTTTTGAGTCAACCAAGGAGGAAATAGTTAACTTTAGTATTCTTTGGTTTAGCCTTGCAACCAGCTAAAACTTGCTCTATGTGACCTTGAGGTCAGGATGTGTCTAAGACAGGAAGGAATAATAACTAGCTGTATTTATTGTCATCGGTTTACCTCCTAGCTTTGTTAGCTTAGGACCAGGACAGAAAGGTTCACTGTGTTCCTGTCATCAGTGTCCCAGTGTCCCTTTGGCTCCATAGCCATTCAGAGTCCCGGCCCTTGGTTCATCTTAAGCCCTGCCATGACTCACAAGCAGCTGTGGCTCTAGATCACTTACTGAAAGGCTGGGGCTGATTTCTTTTTGACCCAACAATGGGAGATCAGCACTTGAAAATGAATTACAAGCAGCTGGGAGATTTCCTGTCATAGCATTTGAAATTCATCTCCTTTCAACTTTTCTACTCCCCGCCTACGCTAACTGGGCCAGCAGTGAAGGTCTGTAGGCACCTGCCTCTACAGGGCTTTTGTAATGCATCAAGGCCACGTTTCATTCAGGGCGCAGTTATTCTTCTCATTTTGTTATCTCATCTTTATATTCTATTTCCTTTACCTTCGAGTTTAGTTGGCCTTATTTGGATTGCAAAAGAGGATTTTTCTCTTTAATGCAGGGGGTGTTTTGCTTCAAATGTTATCTCTTTTACACCTGAACTTTTACAAAGCTTTTTACAAAGGCACCTTCTGTAAAAGGAGTTACTGACCATTGATTATGCCATTGTCTCATAAAGAACTGACTTATTGATATCCATATGTCTAGTATTGAATCTGGATAGCAGACGGGTATAGAGGACCCTTTCATTCCCTTTCTTCCGGAATAGATAGTACCCCTTATGATCATAACCTGTGTGTGTGTGTGTGTGTGTGTGTGTGTGTGTGTTAAGAGCTTGTTTTGTAAAATGTGTGTTATACCATGTTTTTTGTTTATTTTTTCTGAATGTATGTCCTTTGTAACAGGCCAATCACTTTGCTGTACACCACGACGAGGAGAAAGATGTAATCACAGGCCTAAAACAAAAGACTCAGTATGGACGGCCCAACTGGGATAATGAATTCAAGACAATTGCAAGTCAACACCCTAAGTAAGCAGTGTGGTCTTGAAACTTGTGGTCTGCCATAAAGCAGCAGCTCTGAGCACTGACTGTACTTTATAGTCTAAAAGTTAGCATTAACATTTCCAAAATACTGTAATGGGGTTGAGTTCTTCTCCAACAGATGTCTGATATCTCTGACTTTAAGAAACAATCTTTAAACCATAGCAAAATTATGTGGAGAGTAATCCTCTCAACGTCCTAATCCAAGCTGCACGATAGAATTTCTCTAGTTTAGTTGCCCAAATTTACCTAGTGTATATGTTTAAGTAGTGAGTACTGCTTATGCTTATGATTAAGAATGTTATACCTTCACTTTCAGTTCAAGTGTCTGAGTCAAATCATAAGTTGACAGATGACACAAGTTTCTTTCTGGTGTCCCTACAGTTTTATCCCTCATGAAACCTTGAGGAAATTCCCCTGTCTCCTAGAACACGTGAAAAACCCATGAGCTTGCCATAAATATATCTTTTTGAATAGATGTGGCAAACACTTTGACTTGCCATTGCAACATGATCTACAAATGTGTTGGGCTGCATGCACAGCTATTTTGATACACATGTGGCCCATTGGCCCCAGGTTTGGTACGCCTACTTTATTTGGACCATGTTTTCCACTCTTTGAATGGCACATATATACCTTGCTATGTTTTTACATACAGGCTCTGAATTATTAGGTGTGAAGTAGGCCTAGGAACCTGCATTATTAAAAAACATGGTGCTTTTTTAAAAAAAATGGCGTGGGGCCACATTTTGAAAAGCAAGGATTTCAACTATGAGACTTAAAGGGATGAAGCTGCTGTCAGAGTTGGGGTACCCAATGAAGGTTTGTTACTAATTTTAGTATACTAGAAAGATTTGGGTGGGGGACTAGAGTTCTATAGAAAAGTACATTGTAGCTTCACATATTAGCCCTGTTATTCTTGTGGTAGAAATTTCCAAAATCTCTATTTGGATTTCATTTTCTGGGGGTATCAACCACTTTTGAGTTTTCCAGCTGACCCTACAATCAGAACTAAGCCTGCTCCTTGTGATCAATGTGAACATTTTTTCTCATTTATGGAAAACATAGGACTAGAAGGGGCTCTACTTAATAAAAAAATCTACCTGCATACTTTGTTGTTCAACTCATGCCAAAACCTGAAACTTTCTTTTCTTTCTCAAAAGCACCAGAATAGGAGTTTTCCTCTGTGGTCCTGAAGCCTTGGCTAACACCCTCAACAAACAAAGCATCTCCAACTCCGAGTCCGGCCCTCGTGGAGTGCATTTCATTTTCAACAAGGAAAACTTCTAACTCGGCTCTTTCATGAAGAAATAAGTGTATGCTGCCAAATGCCCCAATATTGCTGGTTGACTATATGAGCTCCATCCTCTGAAGAAAGGAGGAGGAAAGTGAATGATGATGACATAGCCACCCCTTTATAAGAATTGCAAAGATTGCTTGTTAGGTCACACTTGCATGCAGTTTCATGGCTTTCACAGCACGTTTACAAACATTATTATGTTGCTTTATGTCACGTTTCCCTCTGCCATGCCAGAAGAGGGTTAGGCAAGAATTGTCTGGGACTCATTGTTGGATAAACAATAGAAGTTCAAATAATTTCAGCACCTTCCTTCACATTCAGAAGCTGAAACCCGATCTATGCCACTTGACTCCCCATGTGTGGTCATCTTTTCGTATTTAATACCAGGTTGTCTCGAGAATCAATTTTTCTGCCCTCTCCTACAAGAGAGTATTACAAAGGGTAGTTTATCAATCCTCATTTTTGTTTCATCTTTAACATTAGTTAGCATTATGCAAAAGGAGAGTGCTTTTTATGGAAGAGATAATGATGCTGGCAATGACTTAATACTTAATAGTGACAGCATTGACATGGAAGTTTACCAGCACGGCAGCTTAACTGCGCCAGAGATTATTCCTACAAAGGACCATTAGACTGGCTGGAGTTAAGGTAGCAGTCTGCATTTAGCAAGGTGCTTGGCAGAGTGGGGTTCAAGGTCACTTTATTGAATGAATAAATGAGTGAACAAACAAATGCAAGCATGTAGAACTACACAATGTCAGAGTGGAATTCATTTAAGATCAGAGACAAAATTACCCTTCTGTTACTTTTACAGACCAGAGGATTCTGATTCCCCTGGGGGTAGAAAGCAGGATATGAACCAGTGGGATAGCCTGGCCTAGTGAATTTACCCTGTTGTTATCTGGAGGCAGGATGGATGAAGTCAGAGACCTAAACTCCTGTGATGCTGCTGGCTAACACTTCTAGTCCTAGTCCATAAGCCTGAAAGAAAAACACATCTGTTTATTGCCAGAAATGCTCTGCTCTAGCTAACCCTTGTAAATTTGAACTGAATTCTAGCAAATATGTATCTGATAATATGTATCCTGCTTATTGTCCATTTATTCTTTTTGATTTAATGCCTATACAAATAAATCTCATGTGTGTATATAATAAGTTGTTTTTACTACAGCATTTTCATTACCAATGTCACCATCTTCCTGAAATATAAATCATAGAAACTGTAATCCTCAAATAGTGAAATCACACCCAATATTTGATGGGTAGTCAGAAGTGCAAAACAGAGTCTAAATCACTGCTAGAGTAGCCACAAGTTCTTTAAAAATAGTTATGATTGTCCCACCACCAAGGATACAGATATTTATAGCTACACAGCTTTGGCAATAAGGAATAAAGAGCAGAGGGAAGGGCAGAGGTCTTAGTGCAGAGAAGGGGAAGTGTGGAAACAACAGAAGAGAAAATAAAGTACCCTCAAAAGGAAAAGGCAGGGGGAAGGGGTCTCAGAGTGGTCATGTTTCATCCTCCATTTCTGTGGTGTATATATTGCATGCAATTGAAAGAGGCATTTGGAGTCATCTTATTTTGACTTCATATAGTGCTGAATCTTTTCAATTCTGGTCCAAATTTTGATGTTATGTGGGCATTTTGAAGGGACTAGATGAAGTGAGAGCTCCGATGTCCCTTGTATTACTTTTCTGCCCTTGTTCTGCTAACATCCTTAGAATACTGAAGGTTGGATGCAGCAAATAAGACCTTCCTAGATGTGCACATGGCACCACAATAAAGGTTCCTCCTTTAGAAAGGTTCAGCCCCTTCATGTTGTACCCTAGACATTAGTTCAATCATTGAACATATATTCTCTTTGTATAATTAACATGACTAAGATACTCTGTGCATAATTTTAATTATTTGTAGTGAAGTTTGAGCTAGAGGGAGACATCAGTTACATGGAATTTGAACATATGTCTCCAAGTGCTATTAAATAATGTCTCTCTGTTTGTTGCTCCAAGAATGTCTCTCCAGTTTTCTAAAGACACAAACATAGTTCCCAAAATAGAGATCTACCCTGTGTTATTCTGGTTATGAGATGGAAAGTGAGTGCAATGTGCTTCTTGTTTGAGAACTTCCTTTTTTCCCTCCCAAGCCCCCAGCTCCCAGCTGCCAGCTGCCAGCATAGCTCTTTCAGCATTTATTTCTTGGAATTTAGTAACAGATATTGAGATTTGTATTTAGTAACAAGTATCAAATGAGAAAATAAGGTTATACATGCTTGTCTTAGTTTTTCTTGCTTTTGCAATATTGTGTTTATGGAATTTTAGTACTTGCAGCCATTGTATATGAATAGTTTGGGGGAGAAGATTGTCTGGGAATAACTTTTAGAAACAGCTATTAAAGCTTGCTTAAATGTTGACATCAGTATCCTTTCCTTGCGTCTGTGTTATTGAACTTGTTATTCAAGGGTGAATCTGGCTAGCAGACACCCTGTCTCTTTGCAAGAGAGTTATTCTAATGAGTCCATCAGTTACAGCTGTCACTGTCCAGGTAATGCATGGAGCTGTGAACACATGTTTTCTGATGTTATTATGGATTAAAAGAATAGCACCTAAGGCAAATGGTAATAATAGAAATAGCAAACATTTATTGAGCTACTACTATACCAAACATTTTTTGCATACCTCAGGTACTCCCTCAGCAACGTTACAATGTAGACATTTTAATCTTAATCTTGTTGATAAGAAAACTATCCAAGGAAAGATAATTGATAAGCAAGGGTCCTACAGTTAATGGATATGTATGTCAGTGATAAATTCACATTTTCTCGTAATAGGGTCTATGTCCTTTCCACTAGCAAATTAAACAAGGTTCATGGAACCAAAATATGCACTGAGAATGATTGGATCATGGTGCCAGTAAAGACCAGTATCTTGGTATGTCAATGAAAAAAATTGAATCCATGTTGATTTTCACTTTTAAATTAAAATAAAATAGGATGCTGGAGGGAAGAAGGGGGCATAGAGGTGATACAATTTTATTTAAAATATGTAAAAATATATTTTAAAAAAGAAGTGAAGATCCAGGTGTTCTGATACACACATTCCAGCACTCAGGAGGCTGAGTCAGAATTAGAAATTCAAAGCCAGTTTGGCCTATATATCCAGACCCTGTTTTAACCCTACAAAGAAAAAAGAAAGCTTTAGTGACTCAATTTAAATTTACTTTTTATATATTTTTATGTCTTTCATAAAATAGCCGTCTATTATTTGAAGTGTGTGTGTGTGTGTGTGTGTGTGTGTGTGTGTGTGTGTGCTTGTGCACATGTATACACATGTAATAAGTTTTCATGAGGGAGAAGTGAAATTTAAAAAATGACATGATTTCTCAACTTTAAGTGCTGTTCTGGCAGTAACTGGGCAATCTGACCACTGGTAATTTCTAAAATGTGGAAAAATTATAAACCAATAGTCCATCTTAGAATATTGAAAATAGATTAATAACTAAGGAAACATAATATTTTAAATTGTACCACAAAGAACTCAACCCCCAAGTAACTGTTTTGTGGCTAAAGGGAAGTACTAGGAATAGCAATATATGAGAAGAAACCACTGGGAATTAATTTTGGGGGATTTTACCCTGAGAACTAATAGTTGTGCTTGTCTAATTTTGGGGAAATGCCCCAAGCATTATATTCTGAAACATTATCCTTCAGGAAAGATTGCACAAACCTTATTTATATGAAAAAATTAAGTTCAAAACATCTTCACAAATCCTACAATCACATTAGATTTAATAATCTATAGGTTTTTTTTCCATTCTGTTAGATCACTTGATTGCTAAGCATCACTTCCCCTTTTCAGTTACACAATTCCCACTTGAGTAACAGTACAATTGCTAGCAAAAATCATCTAAACATTACTCCTCAGAGTCAGATGTGTACAAGCCAAGATACAAGAATAAATCATCCATTTTTCTCAAGATTGTAGACCAAATTTCAGCTTGTGCTTGTGTAGATTTATAAGGAAAAATATTATCTGAACATCTCTCACCGTGAATTGTGTATCTATTGGTTGAAAACCACCATGGTACTCTATTGACATAGAAGTTAATCCATATCTGGTGTGTAAAGGTCAGCAGAGCTAGCTGATCCTCCTATGTTTCAGTGGCAAGATCAGCATCAGTTATGGCCAAAACATCACACCCAGACATCTGTGTTGTCAACTACCTGACACATTCATTACTAGGTGCTCCATTCTGCTAAGCATCTGGTAATTTTCTCAGATCAAAGGCAACAGCAAGCTTGACCATAAGCAAATTACAAAGGAAGTCAGCTTTAAAGCCTTTTGGAAATTAAGTATGTTTTCCCTTAAAAAAATAATCAGCAAACTTTACTATTTGGAACATATGAGATGCATTAAAAAACACCTCTAATTTCTACTTAAGGCTATGATATATCAAAGGCTAGGAGATGGGTGTAAAAAGAAAAGTGAAACAGATGGTATCATCATTAACTAGATAGAACAGTGGAATATAAATAGATCATTTTACCGGCTCTTTTTTTTTCTTTTAAACACTGCCTGGCTCATTATTTCCAGCCTCTTACTCACATCTTGACTAACCCATATCTAATAATCTGTGTAACACCACGAGTGGTGTCTTACCCGGAAAGATTCAGCATGTCTGACCTGGCGGCTGGCTTCATTGCATCTAGTTGTAGAGGCAGGGCAATTGTCTGAGCCATCTACCTCACTTCCTTCTTTCTGTTCTGTCTACTCCACCCACCTATTTTCTAACCTATTAGGCCAAGCAGTTTTCTTTATTAACCAATGAAATCAACAGATTGATAGAAGACCCGCCTCCATCATTGCCCCTTTTTCTGTTTAAACAAAAAGGAAAGGCTTTAACTTTAACATAGTAAAATTACATATAACAAAACAGTTATCATGCAAAAATTACAGTTACAATATTTATATCTACTTTATCTTTTATCATAACTAAGAAAAACTATAACTATCTATCTATTCTTCAACTCCATCAAAGATTCCAGAAGGACACAATATTACCTAGGTGAACAAGAAGTAAGCTACTTCCAAAACTCTAGAAATGACAGAGACTTCTCGCTGCCTGGACAGTCACCCAAAGTTCTTTTGTACTGTTGGGGCATCCATCTTTGGCCTACAGGACCATAGTATCCAGCAGACTTTTCCATGAATCAGGAAATTTCAAAGACAGTTCAGTCACTTTCTGCTGTGTCCTGAAGAATGTCTTACAGACTCTTTCATGAATCAGGAACCCCAAAAGATCATCTCATCTTTAGGCAAGTTCAGCAGTCCTCTCTCTGAGGGTTCTCTATGTCCAGTTTATGCAATAGTCCAGGCAAGAGCAGTTTCTTGCCCAAATGGCTATCAAACTCCATAAGTAGCCTCTTCGATGCCCATCTTCCTCTTGAAGTTGATTGGAGCTTCCAGGAGCAGACGTGTCTCATTGTAATAAAAAATCTAAGTTATTAAAACATTTAAAATGCCATATTCTGTAGCCTTTGGAAGATATGAAGTATGCCTATCTAACTGAAATATATCTCTATATATCTAGAAAATCTAACTAACATGACTACAAACTTGACTATTATGGATGATTATCCATTAACAACCTATATACATTACATTTTTAAATGAACTACACAATCACAATACCTTAATCAAGATCAGAAATACATATAACAAGATTGACCTTAAATTAATATCATTAACCAAGATTCACAACAATCCAACTTATTTATATCTATATCATCTCCCCCTTTAAATGTAAAAGAACATTTATAAACAATATTTGGGAATATGGGCGCAGTTTTTTCTCTCCAAATGCTTCCTGCTGAATGGGGGCGCTGTTAATTAGGTCTTTCATGGTGTAACCTGTGTGCCAGGTTCATCTCAGTTGGCAGTTGAGCGAAGTAATTTTTTGAGGGTGTTCACAGCAACCTTTCAGGAGGGTGTGGTCTATCATAACATATTGGGATAGAAGCAATCCATATGGTCTCATTTTCTGTAAAAACAAAAGAAAAATCTCTTTTCCAAAGTATCATATCCTTAGATCCAAATTCTGAAGTCAAGGTATTTTCAAAATATCTATCTTGGATTAGTTCAGCAGCATTTATAAACAAATATCTTTTAGCAGCTATTGCTTCTTCCTCAGCATTCAAACAATTCAAAAAGAGCATAATAACATACAGTATCAAGGTTCTCTGTGTATTTTACATCTTTGTGCAGCTTTGTTTTAACCTCTGTTTCTTTTATTTTTACTTTTACTTTTTGAAACAGGTTCTCTGTATATCTTTGTCCTCGAATAACTCTGTAGACCAGGCTGTCCTTGAACTCTCGGAAATCTGTCTGTCTCTGCCTCCCAGGCATTGGGATTAAAGGCGTGTTCTACCACACCTTGAAGTCACAGAGGTCAATCTCTGTCTCCCAAGTGTTGGGATTAAATGTGTGTACTATCACACCCAACTACTTACTTTCTTCCTTTTTTACCCTAAGAACTTTAACCTTTAGCATGCATACATTTTTAACACAGTGTAAATCATTTAGACGTTTTCTTTGTTTTTGAATCTCTCTTTACTCTATCTCTCTTTTTCTGACCATATGAGCCTTTAAATTACTGAGAAATATGGGTAGGATTCAAGCCATGGCTTTGCCGGCTAGATCCAGCCCATTCCTTAGCTTTCCAGGCTCATGACAGAGGTACCCGCTGTAGCCATTTTTATTGCCACAACTCTATGGCGTTTCAAGGTCCCTGCCAGCAAGCAAGCTGCAGCATTCTGCTCACAGACCACACTCTGTCGGACTGCCTGCCTGAGACAGAGTTTGCCCTGGTAGGACAGCCTAGAAAGCCGGCATTTTAAAACAGCACAACTATTTTTTTTTTTGCTACGGCTGAAAACCGAAAAACACATGTTCAGACCCGAGAAATTGCTGCTACCAAGAAGCCATGCTTTACTCTATTCTTTCCCAAGCTTTCTCAAGCTTTCTGTGGATTCAGTTATCCACGTGGGCACCATTCTGTAGTGTGGGGCTGTGGGCCGCTTCCCGCCACCCGGCTCCTGGCCGCCCGGCTAGCTTTACCTGAAATAATTACACGGAAACTGTATTCTTTTAAACACTGCCTGGCTCATTATTTCCAGCCTCTTACTCACATCTTGACTAACCCATATCTAATAATCTGTGTAACACCATGAGTGGTGTCTTACCGGGAAAGTTCAGCATGTCTGACCTGGCGGCTGGCTTCATTGCATCTCTTACCGGCTCTTAAAGAGGTGAATAATGCTTAGATTAATTGCAATTTATCCCCTCATATACACTTCTCTCTATATTCACATCATCTGTCTGCAATGTAACTTTGTATCTCTTTCCATTAATAGAAATATTCCCTTTAAGTAGTATATCTAATACATTGGCTCTGTAGAGCTATACCTTTCCATCAATAGAAGTATTCCTTAAAGTAGTGCATTTAGTACATTGGATCTTTAGATCTATAATGACTAAAACATACAACTCAGCTCAAAGTGAGAAAAGTCATAAGAATGTAAATGTTGATTATCTAAATTTACAATTGATAGGCAAATCACAGAAGACCTAACCATAAATAAAATGAAATACAAAGTTATTAATTATGACACTATATAACTAAAGGCATAATAGAGGATGTGGGGTATTGGCAAAAGTTAAGGGAGAAAAATGGTAGACACGGGGGCTAAAGAGATAGTTCAGTTATAAGATGCTTATTGCTCTATCAGAGGACATGGTTTCAGTTCCAAGCACAATATAAGATAGCTCACAACAACCTGTAATTCAAGTTCCAGGAAGTCTGATACCCTCTGACCTTTGAAAGCCTGGCAAGTCAATGGTGCACATAACTTCATGTAGGCACATGCATACACTAAATTGTAAAATATCTTTTAAAGTGATATATGTGGGGGGCTGAAAAGATGGCTCAGTGGTTAAGAGAACTGACTGCTGTTCCATAGGACCTGGGTTTGATTCCCAGCACCCACATGGTGGCTCACAACTGTCTGTAACTTTAGTTCTCAAAGATCTAATGCCCTCATTTAGCCTTTGAAGGCACCAGACATGCATGTGGTACATAGACATGCATGTAGGCAAAACATGCATACCCATAAAATACAACTGTAAAATTATATATCCTTTATGAGGTTTTCTTACCACCTGTATGGTTGTCACTGTTGTAGAGAGAGGACTCACTTGTTCTTTCTGGCCACCTGGCTAGATTAGGCCCAAAATAACCACACAGAAACTGTATTAATTAAATTACTGCTTGGCCCATTATCTCTAGCCTCTTATTTGCTAACTCTCACATCTTGATTTAACCCATTTTTATTAATCTGTATATCACCACGTGGCAGTGGCTTACTGGGAAAGATTCGACATGTCTACCTCTAGTGCCTCCATGGCGTCTCTCTGGCTCTGCTTTCTTCCTCCCAGAATTCAGTTTTGTCTTCTCTGCCTACCTAAGTTCTACCCTATCATGCCAAGGCAGTTTATTTATTCATTAACCAATACAAACAACACACAGAGGGGACTCCCACATCACTTCTCCTTTTCTGTTTAAATAAAAAGGAAGGTTTTAACTTTAACATAGTAAAATTACATAGAACAGGTGTCAAGCAAGAATGATAGTTACAATATTTTTATTTACTATATCTTTTATCATAACTAAGTAAAACTATAACTATAGCTATCTATCTATTCTTTAACTCCATCAAAGACTCCAGAAGGATATAATATTACTTAAGTAAACAGGAAGTACATTGTAAGCAACTCCCAAACTCTAGAATTGACAGAGACATCTTGCTGTGTGGACAGTCACCCAAAGTATTTTTGTACATTGGGGCATCCATCTTTGGCTTCAAGCCCATAGTATTCAGCAGACTTTTTCATAAAGCAAAAGATTTCAAAGACAGCTCAGTCACTTTCTTCTGCATCCTGCAGAATGTCTTGCAGAGTCTTTTATGAAGCAGGAACCCTGAAGGATCATCTCACCTTTAGTCAAGTTTAGTAGTCAGTTTTTTGCGGGTACTGCATGTCCAGTTTAGCAATTCAGGCAAGAGCAGTTTCTTGCCCAAATAGCTAAGAAGTCTCTTCGATGCCCATTTTTCTCTCAAAGTAATTGGTTCTGCCAGGAGCAGATGTGTCTCATTGTCATGAAAGTCCTAAATTTAAAAAATATTTAAATGCCATATTTTGACGGTCTCTGAAAGATTTGAAGAATAGCTAACTAACTGAAACATATCTCTATACATCTAGAAAACCTAACTAACATAACTACAGTCTTGACTATTACAGATGATTATCTATTAACCTGTATTTCTTAATTATACATTACATTTTATAATGAACTACACAATCACAATACTTTAATCAAGAGCAGAAATATACATATAACAAAATTAACCTTAAATTTGTCTCAACAAAGCAAGGTCCATACAAATGCAAATCTTTATAGCATATCCCCCTTTAAATGTAAGCAAATAATTATAAATAATATTTGGGAATATGGGAGTAGTTTTGTCCATATTGCTTCCTGCTGTTTGGGGGTGCTGTTAATAAGCTCTTTCATGGTGTATCCTGTGTGCTAGGTTCATCTCAGTGATCAGTTGGGCAAAGCAATTTTTTGAGGGTGTTCACAGCAACCTTTCATGAGGGCGTGGTCTATCATACCATATTAGTCTGGAAGTATTCCATTAGTTCTCATCTTTTGTGGAAACAAAAGAAGAACCTCTTTTCCAAAGCAACATATCCTTAGACTCAAATTTTGAAGTCAAGATACCTTTATAATGTACATTCTGGTTTAGCTTAGCAGCCCATACAATAAAATGTCTCTCTGTACTTAGCTCCTTTACAGTCAAAAATTTAAAGAAACACAATAATATACATAATCCAGACTCTCTGTGAATTTTCCATCTTTACGTGGATTATTTTTCTTTACTACTTTTAATCTCTCACTATCTGTACTCCGTCTCTTTAAAGACTTTATCCTTTTTAAAGCATTACTTTATTTTATGACTTTCTATACTTTTTTTCTTCTCTCTCACAAGTCTATGTACATTTATCCAACACTGTGACCCATTTAGAGTTCTTTTATGTCTGAATCTGTCCTATTTTGAATTTGTAATTTTTTACTGTCCAGGAGCACTTCTTAAAAACTTAAGTTGCGCCATTAGTAGGGGTAATATGGTACTACCTGTTTGCCTGCCCAGTCTAAAGCTTAAGCTGTGCTCTTACTATGATAAATATGGTAGTTCCTGCTTGGTGCTTTGCACAGCTCATCATGGCAGAGCCGCTTGTGCCTCTGAGCTACTTGTGCCTGTGAGCTGCTTGTGCCTCTGAGCCGCATGCATTGCTTCACTTCTGGGCACACAGCGAGTCCATGTTTCCAGCAGGCAAGCTGTAGAACTTTACACACAAACCCCATCCAAATGTTCTATCTCTCCTGCAAGAGACAGAGGTTGCACCAGCAGCATAGCCCAGAAAGTTGGCATTTTAAAACCGCCACTTTTTTATGTTATGGCTGCTGAGTCAGGAAAATCTCTCCTAAAGGAGCTGTGACATGCCCCCAGCAAACAGCAAAAATCTGTTAAACTCTCTCTCTCCCTCTCTCCCTCTCTCTCTCTCTTCATATATATATATATATATATATATATATATATATTTGCTCTTCATATATATATATATATATATATATATATATATATATATATTTGTTGTTGTTTAGAATTCCTTTTAAAGCCCTTTCAGATTTTACGTGGAGTTAGTTGACCTTGTTGGAGCACCAATTGTTGTAGGGAGAGGGCCTACTTGTTCTTCCCAGCTGACCAGCTAGCTTAGCCCAGAAATAGCCTCACAGAAACTGTATTAATTAAATCACTGCTTGGCCCATTATTTCTAGCCTCTTATTGCCTAACTCTCACATCTTGATTTAACCCATTTTTATTAATATGTATATCACCACATGGCAGTGGCTTACTGAGAAAGATTTGGCATGTCTGTCTCTGGCAGCTCCATGTGTTCCTCTAACTCTGCTTTCTTTCTCCCAGAATTCAGTTCTGTCTTCTCCACCTACCTAAGTTCTACCCTATCAGGCCAAGGCAGTTTCTTTATTCATTAACCAATACAAGCAACGCACAGAGGGGACTCCCACATCTGTCACCTCTGTGGTTGAGCTGTCATTTCTCTTTCTCAAAAGTTTTCTCTTTTTCAAACCAGATCTTTTTTTAATTTTGATGGTATCCATAGTTTTTCTTCTCTTATAGAAACAAGAGCAAAACCCCTTCCCCAATGTAACATATCTCCTGGTTTGCATTGTGAGGTCAACACATCCTTGAAATATACCAGCTGATTTTTTATTTATTTTTTATTGAGTTCTACATTTTTCTCTGCTCCCCTCCCTGCCTCTTCCCTCTACTTCAACCCTTTCCCAAGGTACACATGCTCCCAATTTACTCAAGAGATCTTATCTTTTCCTTCTTCCCATGTAGATTATACTGGCTGATTTAATTAAGAAGTTTTCTCTATCTCTCCACTGTCATTGTTCCTTTCTCATTAGCGTTAAAAAATTCAAGGTTAATAAAGCATTATGAAATCTATTTCTGGAGGTAGTTTCCATCCCTTTCTGTTTGTTTAGCATGTCCTTTATAATTTGATTTGATCTTTCTATAACTGCCTGATCAGTAGGAATGTTTGGTATACCTATAATATGCTTTCTATTTTAATACACAAAATCTGTTTTATTTTCTTAGACACATATGCTGGACCATTGTCTGTCTTTATTTGTGCAGGTATATCCATGATGGCCATAACTTCTAATAAATGCCTGATTACTGAATCAGCCTTTTCTAAGCTCAAGGCAATTGCCCAATGAAAAACTGAATAAGTGCCAATAGTGTGGTATACATATTTTAATTTTCCATATTCTGTAAAGTGGAACACATCCATCTGCTGGATCTCATTCCTCTGAGTATCCTTTGGATTACTCCCTGCTGGTAATGGTGTTTGGTTATATAGAGAGAAAGTAGGACATCTCTTTGTAATCTCCATAGCTTGTCACCATTTAATAGAAAATTCTTTCTTTAAACCTTTGCTATTGATGTGATGTTTCATATGAAATTCTGAGGCCTTCAGCACACTTCCAACCAATAATCGATCAATTTCTGCATTACCTTGTGCTAGAGGACCTGGTAGACCTGTATGGGATTGGATGTGTGTTATGTATATGGGACAAAGCCTATTCCTGATTATATCTTGAACCTGTATGAATAATGAAGTCAATTCTGTATCATCTTAAATAAATTCATTAGTTTAAATATGCAAGACAACACTTTCTACATATTGTGAACAGTAACTATATTGAGAAGTTCTTTAAAATCACTTAGTACCATGAGAATAACATATAATTCTGCCTTTTGGACACAATTATAAGGGCTTTGTTCCACCTTACTTAATTCTTCTGATTTGTAACCTGCCTTCAATGATTTATATGCATCTGTATAAAATGTACAGGCTCCAGTTATTGATGCATCATGTACAATTTTGGGAAGAATCCAAATAGTTCTCTATATAAAGTTAATTCTATCACTTTTGGGATAATTGCTATTAATTTCTTCTAAAAATATTAGCACAAGCTCTTTGCCATGGTTCATTGTTTCCTATATTTTTTTATTTCATCAGTAGTAAAAGGAACTATAATTTCTGTTGGGTCTATACCTGCTAGTTGACGAAGTCTTACTTTTCTTTGTATAATTAATTCAGAGACTTTTCCACATACGTTTTAAATTTTTTACTTGGTTTATGTGGTAAAAAAGATCCATTCTAAGATAATATCTTATCTCTGCATTAAAATTCCTGTAGAGGAAATTCTGGAAGGCCATATGACTAGAATACAATTAAGATTTGGATTCACATGTAGATAAAATGTGCCTCCTGTAATATCTCTTTAAGAACCATCAATTCTTTTTTTGCTTCTGCTATTAATTCTCTGGGACTATTTAAGTCTTTGTCACCATTTTAAAAAGGTTTTGCTTAAATAAACTATTAGGTCAGGTGTTATCCCAACAGCCGGTCGTAGACTGGAAATATCTCCTACCAATATTTAAAAGTCATTAAGAGTCCACAATAGGTCTCTCCCAATATGTGCCTTTTGTGTTCTAATTTTCTGTAAACCTATTTTGTAACCTAGGTAACTGATAGAATCTCCTCTTTGTATTTTTTCAAGAGCAGGTTATAATCCCCATTTAGGCAAAACTTTTTTTTTACTTCTTTAAACATTCTTTTGAAAGTATCTGTATTTGAGTCAGATAACAAAATGTCATCCATGCAATGGTAAATTATAGACTTAGGAAATTGCTTGTGTTTTATTTCCAATGGCTGATTTACAAAGTATTGGCAGAGGGTGAGACTCTTGAGCATCCCCTGTGGAAAGACGGTCCACTGGTATCTTTTAGTAGGCTGAAAATTATTATAAATAGTCACTGCGAAAACAAATTTTTCTTGATCCTTTTCTTGTAAAGGTATAGTCAAGAAACAATCCTTTAAATCAATAGCTATTAAGAGGCCATCCTTTTGGTAATAGAGAAGACAGAGGAATTCCAGACTGTAGCGGGCCCATAGGTTGGATAACCTTTTTGACAGCTCTTAGATTTGTCACCATTCTCCATTTTCCAGCTTTCTTTTTAACAACAAATACAAGAGAATTCCAGGGGCTGGTTGATTCTTCAATATGGTTAGAATCTAATTGCTCCTGTATCAGCTGTTCTAAAGCCCACAGTTTGTCTTCTAATAAAGGCCATTGTTTAACACATATGGGTCTCTCAGTTAACCATTTTAAAGGCAAGGCTGTTAGTACCTCTGAAGGTCTGCTAGTTGCTTTGTGTTCTTGTACATCCTGAATTGCAGGTGACCTTTGTTTATAATATTTGATAATATCCTTTCCAGAAACATGAGTTTTGGAAACTGCAGGAATGTTAACCTGGGTATTCCATTGCTGCAGTAGGTCACAGCCCCATAAATTGCCTGCAATATTAGCTATATTTGGCCTCAGCCTTCCTTTCTGTCCTTCTGTCCCTGTGCATTCAACCCACCTCATGCTTTGTTTTACTTGACATAGGGTTCAAATTCCTAGGAATTGAATATCTGCCTCTTGAAGAGGCCAATCTGGATGCCAAGATTCTGGAGTAATGATAGTCACATCCGTATCTGTGTCTAGTAGTCCTTCAATTACAATGTCATTTATAGGCACTCTTAGATTTGGTCTTTGAACATTTGTAGAAGTCTGCCAAAATATATGTTTCCTATTTCCTCCTGGAGTTTTTGACTCACCCTCCAGGTCTATTCAATCATCCAGAACAGTATGGTTTTTTACAGTAGGCATTGGATTGTTTAATTTTCCTGGTAAGACATGTTCTCCACAATGACTGGAAATGACTAGGCCTTGTTTTACATAGGGACATTTGAGAGGCCCCCCAAGGAGTTTCCTGGTGGTATCGGGTTGCCTTGTCTATTGACCTTCATTCATTAGTTCAATGTCAACCTTTGCCACACCTCCTACATATATCAGAAGGATGAGTCTTCCTATTTTTGCCATTCCTAGAGAAGACATTATTCCTAGGAATTCCTTGTCTACAGTCCCTTCTTATATGTCCTATTCTTCCAAAATTAAAACATTTGACATTTTGGTGTCTCCTCATACCATTTAAAATCACTTCTCTTACCCAAGCTTCAGTACTATAGTCAAATGTTTCAACATTCATTATATGCAAGATTCATTCATCTATGAGTGCTGATTTAATCTTTAGAAGCCCAAGGATCTTCTTACATTCTAAGTTGGCATTTTTAAAAGCCAAGGCTTCAATTAGTACACGTCTAACTTCAGGGTCTGTCACTCCTAATTGTACAGTCTTAGTTAATCTTTTAAGAAGTCAGTAAAGGGTTCTCTCTGGCACGGTTTAACCCTAATATATGACTCAGCCCTCTTTCCTAGTTTCTGAATCATGTCCCAACCCTTAAAAATGGAATATATATATATATATATATATATATACACACACACACATATGTGTGTATATATATGTGTATATGTGTGTGTGTGTGTGTGTGTAGTACTTGTGTATATAGAGACAAGAATGGAAAGCAATTCCTACTTCCTGTATCAGTTTTTATTTTAGTCAAGATCTACTTTTGCCAAAGGAAGTTAATTAACCACATTTGGCAAAGGGCCCTGTATTGAAGTATTTATGGGCAGGAGAAATAGGACTTGATGGATTTTAAAAAAGGATAAAGTTGGGTAGATAGGGAAGTGGGATAGGTATAGGAGGAATAGGGGAAGAGGAGTGGATATGATCAAAATACATTATATGAAATTCTCAAAGAATAAGAATATTTTTAAGTCTCAATGACTTGAAGCAACAGACGTTATTTTATGGCGATATTTCATGACTATTGCATATGGCCTGGGAATAAGGGACTTGTTGAAGCCCTTATGGACATAGAGTCACATCTTCCAGTTACTACTATTATCTAAGAACTTTATGTATTTCATCTAATTGACTTTTCAGAGCAGCTGTTATCTTTGCTTTCCAGGCCAGGATGTTGCAGTATTGAAATATGAAGCACCTTTTCTGTTCTCACACACATAGATCATACTAAGATTGAAACACAGTGTGTTTTCCCCCAAACTTACCTTATGGCATCACAGAAAACTGATGAAGGGTAAATGTAAATGAATTGAAAGGCTGGCATTCGTGGGGAAAGGTAGCTAGGAGTTGATCTCCAAAACTGACCTTAGGAAACACTGCTAATTTAAAACTATAATTTTACTTAGTAATGGCATATAAAAGCAAAATTAGGTCACAATGTTAAATAGATTGAAAACTAAATAAGAATAACATACCTCTAATTTGATAAAAATTGATAAAAATCAATTTGACAAAATGCTTAAATCATTATCTTTAAATACAGTGTAGTGTGTATTGCTTCCAGGTCAAGGGCCACTGTGGATCCTGGTTGGGGAGGAGATAAGAAGCACTCCAGCTGTGCAGAAGCTGGGTAGAGATGAGCCTCCTGCAATTCACGTCCATGAAAGAACAGACCTCTGACAACTAACAAAAGGAAAAAAAGCTTGTGCTTTTTGAGCCCCTGATAACTGAGGGCTGTTTACCATCACAACATAACCTAGCTCAGGAAACTGATTAGTATGTTTGGCTTTTAGGGCTAGGTCTTCTCGTCCAACATAGTTTCTGAGATAAGAAGGTCCAACATATGACTCATTGGGATAAATTCAAGTTATCAGCAGGATGAGGTACCTGTGTGAAAATCTTCATCCTTTCCTTTTCCAGCTTTTAAAAGTTTATCACCTTCCAATTCTACCTGCAACCTCAGTTTTCTTTGTAAGACAACATATTTTCAGTGTTCAGAACTTTTTCTTCTCTATTCTTTTAGGTTCATTGGTCAGGTATATAGTTCATTGTGTCAGTGAAGGTATGGTAACAAGACTCAACTGTTTAAATTCAGGAAGCATAGAATTATGAATACCTCCTCCTTTGCTCTCTCAATCCCTACAAAGATGGCTATGTTGCTGTCCCCCAAACATAGTGATTTATTTCACTTCTATGTCTTTACATTTACAGTCCCTCTGCCTGAACTAATCTTTTCACATATTTCTGTGGTTTTCTCTCATCTCCTTCAGGTTGCAGCTGGAATAGAATTTTTATTAGAGAGGTCTGCTTTGATCAGTTCATTTAAAATAGTAGCCCTGCTACCACCTATTCCTTTAATCACTTAACTTTTTTCCACCCAGTCGTTTCTCTGCAACACATGTTAGCATCTTATTATATTGGTCTATTGTCCACTCCATAAGAATGCTAACAAGTAAGTAGTTTTGTTGACTTCATTTTTTCAGTATAGAATGGTATCTTATAGTGGTATATTATTTGTGTGGTTTTTTTTTTTTTTTTTTTGAGACAGGGTTTCTCTGTGGCTTTGGAGCCTGTCCTGGAACTAGCTCTTGTAGACCAGGCTGGTCTCGAACTCACAGAGATCTGCCTGCCTCTGCCTCCTGAGTGCTGGGATTAAAGGCATGCACCACCACCGCCCGGCTATTATTTGTGTTTTAATAAAAAAGCTTGACTGAAGGTCAGTGCAAAACAGCCACACTAGTCAATCATAGAGGCCAGGCAGTGCTGGCACACACCTTTAATCCCAGCAGCTACACTAGTTAGCCATAGAGGCCGGGAGGCAGTGGTGCAGTCTTTAATCCCAGAACTAGAGAGGAATGTAAAATGGGAGAACAAAGGTCTCAGTCTCATTCTGAGGATTCATATAGGCAGGATCACCATTTTGGTCTGAGATAGAGGTAAGAGCCAGTGATTGGCTGCTTTGCTGTTCTTATCCTCAGGTTGAACACCAATATCTGTCCCTGGATTTTTATCATTTGTGCTATATCTGGCACCCAATGTTTGGGGTATGAATTCATGAAAAAGCTGTTTGCCTGTGGCTTCACCACCACCGGCATAGGTTGGAGCTACAAGCAGCTGGAGTTACTGCTCTATCAGCTAGGTTTTTCTTTCTTCTTTCCCAGTGGGCTCTTCCTCAACCCTCTTCTCAGGCTGATCCCAAAATAGATAGCTGCTTTGAAATTCAGTCAGGTTTTTACTATTCTACACAGCAGAAATAAGTATTACATCTTAACATTGGTGGCAGATTTGGTGAGAAAATTAGGGATTCTTAAGGGAGGACTTAGTTAAGAGACAGAGTTTTTTTCCCTTATTGAAAAGTGGGAAACACTATTACAATGGAGGGATCTCAGCCTCTGTATGATAATATACTGGACAGTTTGAAAATGGAGCAATTAAATGAGAGGATAACTAATTTAGATGGTATTTATGTCATGCCAATTGTAAATATTATCAGCATTATTATTTTTGTTTTATCAGCAAAAAAGTTGACTAATCTGAGTGCTAAGATACAGGTCTTAGAAAATCCAAACAAAACAGATCACAGAGATATTCAAATCCAGACAGAGGAATTTAATGGACAGCCAATTTCAACATTGCAGTATAAGAATAGAGAGGAACAGCCTAAGGTTTTCAGACAACCAACCTTAATATATCCAGCAACCTTACAAGAATTGCCAAATGTCAGAGGCTCTATTACAGCTAACTGGACTCCTGTGCCAATGTTAGATGTAAAGAGATTCAAGGAAACAATAGTCACATATGGCATGCGTTCACCGTTTGTGAAGTAAATGTTAAACTTGTCATCAGTTTGTTGAATTATCCCTAAAGACTGACTGCTTTGCTTTTCTGATCTTCATCTTGAACCCCAATATTTGTCTCTGGGTTTTTATTATTTGTGCTACAGTATCTAGTACACAGTGAACATTAATACCTATTCGAGTGTTGCTTGTAGAAAGAGACCAGGGAAGGTCTGTGGAAAGGGTGTTGGAAAAGGCCTCTAAAACAAGATTACAGCTGAGAGGCTTCTAAGGAAAGCATCAGGATTCTGGTTGCTTCTCTGAGAGTACTGTGACAAACCAAAGCAGGCTGTTGCTTTTACTACATGTATTGAGGCCAGCATGAGTTTAGAGTTTGACATAGTCTAACTACACCAACAGAGTGCTATTTTATAGGAAAAAACTGGGGATCTATGAACATCCATTGTAGGTAAGGGGACAGAGAGGAGAAAGCCATCATCCTTTTGAATCTCATAGAGACTAAATTTCCAGTTTGAATCTCATAGAGACTAAATTTCCACTGCACAATCAGTGACACTCTTCTGTCCCCTGGTGGTAGCAATATGAAACTACATGAGGAGATAATCTAAAGATGTGTATGTACGCAAATCTTTATTTCAAAGCAAGTTTCACCCATCAATGTGCCGTGTGTGTGTGTGTGTGTGTGTGTGTGTGTGTGTGTGTGTGTGTGTCTTCTTGGGACTCTTGAGATAAAAAAAATCTCCAAAGGAACCTTAACCATTTTTCCTTAGTTGTCCAAGCTCAACATCAAAAGAGCCAGTTAAATGGAGGGTATGCTTGAATATAATAATCCAGCTTTTAGTCTGGGCAATCTGCTCTCCTAGCCTTCTGCTAAGTGTTTGTGGAAATAATTTCTGCTGTGGCTGGAGTACTGGAAGAGCATAAGTAGCCTCAAAGTGTTTTCCAACTCTAGGACCTACCACATATGATGAACCATTTTCAGGCTTCCCAAGGAAGATGTCTACATCTGGACAACCTGGAAAAGGAGAAACTCAGAACACAAAAGGGTAGATTCTGTTCCCAAGAGATAAGCAGAAGAGAACCTTTACAACTCTACAAAGAAAGTGAAAGACTATTAGAAAGGGAAAGAAACAAAGGTGTCACAGAGAGAAGCAATCAGAATGCAGCCTCTGTTGCAGAGTTCCCTGGAGGTAGGTCAGATAAAGGCTAGTAGTCAGATCAAAGTCCAGTTCTGTTTGAGCACATCAATACAGAGTCTGGGTATTTTCACATTTGCCCCCCCCCCCCTTAAGTTGATCTGCAAACTATCAGTGCCATGGTTTCGCTATGGCATGCCCTCCACAACCCCTCATGTGGCGAATACTGTGTCCCTACTGGTGGGAATGTTTGTGGAGGCTGTAAAAAATTTAGGAGGAGTCAGTTCACAGTGGTAACTCTTTGGAATAGTCCATCTGGTCCCTCTCCTGTACTCTGTTTCCTGTCCACCGTGCTATGAGACTGACTGCTCTGCTGAACTTGGGCTGGAAGTAGAAAGTGTTCAAAGTGAATAAACTATAAGTTAAGATCAACAAGGAGACTATACACACTGACAGGGAAAAATTCATAAGTAAAGTATGATATAAAAAGGAAATCTTGGGTAGGGGGGATGGCTCAGCAGGTAAAAACCCTTGCTGCCAAGCCTAATGACCCGAGTTTGATCTCAGGAGCCCCACGTGGTGGAAAAAAAGAACTAACTTTCACAAGTTGTCCTCAGGCCTCCTTCCAAACATGTAATGGTACAATGAACCCCCACCCTGCCCAATGTAACATTTTAAATTTCTTGTCTTATTCTCTTTTAAGATTTACTTGTTTTTATTTTATATACATGGGTGTTTCGTCTGCGTGTGTGTATGTGCACCGTGCATGTGCCTGGTATCCATCCAGGCCAGAAGGGAGCGCTGGATATCTGGAACTGGAGCTACATACAGTTGTGAGCTGCCTGTGAGGTGGGTACTGGGAGTTGAAACAGAGTCCCCCAGAAGAGCAGCTAGTGCTCTTAATCACTGAGCCATCTCTCTAGACTTACATTTAACAAACTTTAAAAAGAGCAATCTGCAGTTATATATCTCATATAGCTATAAAATAATATATTCATCTACTCATATCAATGCAAACCAGTAGCCTGAATCATATACAGAAAAATACCAGTTTTTTTACCCTCTGGGTTCAGATGTGGAAGACAAAGAGGAGGCAAGATGGAAGTCACATAATTTGTTAGACCATTATGGCACTAAAGTTTTACATAAAAATATAATCATGAATTCTATTTAAGTTCATTTAAAAGTTAATAGTTGCTTAACTACTTCAACTTGGGTAATTTGCTTTATGCAAAAAGTATGACTTTCCCATTTCTTCTCCATAACTTTTCCCTTGTCCTGTTGGTGAATATTCTGGTTTTCTTTTTTCTGTTTGCTTTGGAAAGCCTTGTCATATAGCTCAGACTGACTTACAACACACCATGTAGCTAGGAAGTTCTCAAACTTGCTGTCCTACTGCTTCAACATCCTCTGTGGAACACCAATCCTGGCCTTATTTTTATTTTTATTTTTAACTTGTTTTAGGAATAATATCAAAGAGAAGAACCTTATTTGCCCTTTTCTTTTGTGAGCCATGCTATTAGTTCTGTGGTGCTGAGCCAAAGAACTATTCATATGATAGAAGCACAAAAAATTGACAGATGTCATGAAACTGACTCCAGAAAAAAAACTACTAATGAAAAAACCCTACTAATGATTCATAGGCCACTAATTCTCTTAGATATCTGGTCCCTATTAACATGGTGACAACTCTTACAGATGCATCCACTGTTGACTTGGCATTGAGCCCACACTGGAGCTGATTTCACTCCCTGCTCTTTGCTCATTGACTATTGGTAGAATAGGCATAATGTGTGAACAGATTATACAAATATTGGAGGTCCCAGGATGGTGCTGGAGAGGGTAGTAGAAGGCTAGATCTACTAGAAACTGTGAAATTAAGCCAATCCAGTCAAGTGTTAAGGGATCAGCTTAATGCCCACTTAAGGTATTTTTCCTTGTAGTTTTCTGTGCACAGAATTCTTGTAGCATTCTTGAATTTCTCTACTCCTTCATGCCTGCCTTCTTTGAGAGGTAGAGGGGCTTTGTCTCCACTGCTTTTTGTACTTGGTTTCCCAGAAGCATCATGTTCCTACCTTCATCTGAGTGAGGATTCTCATTCTGGAATTTAACACGAGAAAGACCAATTGGCCCATGAAAGTCCTAGTATGGAACAGAAATATAATACTTTTCTATTATTCTATCACTCTCATCTCCTAAGTGATTTGCAATTAACGGAGGGGTCTGGACATGATGAAGCACACCTGAAATGCCAACACTTGACAGTCAGAGGCAGGACGGTTGGATGGCCTGGGCCACATAACAAGAGCCCGTCTCAGAAAGAAAAAAAAAGAGGGGAGAAAGGGGAAGTAGGAAGGGATAGAAGAGGAAGGAGAGTGAAAATTATAGAGAGTAAGAACAACATTATTTATTGGGCATGCTTAAGCCAAAAGTCAATGTTCAAATGTTTTTAAATTCAAAATTTTGTGAGATTTTTTTCATATCAAAATCATCACTTGTGATTTTTTAAGGCACCTGAGCCTTCATGCCTTAACAGTACCAGATGATGGAGCTGAAGCGCAACTTCCTGTGGACTAGAGCATGTTCAAGCCAGTTATCATTGTGCTACCTAGTCTGGAATTTCCTGGTGCTCACGTTGAGAGTCCACTGGCACTGGGAATCATATGCCGAGAAGAGTGTTAACGGAGAAACACTCCCTGGAAGATTGCTCACATCCTTCATTTGAACCCTGTGGGTCTGTTTATGGTAAAAAGGGACTATGCAGGTGTGGTTAAAGATCTTGTAGTTGGAGTAAATTATTGAGTGTAGCTTACGGATTCACAGGATTTTTAATAGGACAAGATCAGGCAGAGATCAGAGATGAGATCTGAAGATGCTCCTCTTCCAGCTTTGAAGATGGACGCTGGAATCCATCACAAAGTGCAATTAGCGCCCAGAAACAAGAAAAAGCCAGAAAAGGATGCCGAGAGCTTACAAAAGGAGAGCCTGTCTCAAAAGAAAACGTGAAAACAGACTGGAGAGACGGCTCTGCCTCTAAGAGCACTGGTTGCTCTTGTAGAGGATCAAGGTCTGATACCATGCACATCTGTGGTAGCTCTTAACTGTCTCTAACTCCAGTTTCAAGAGATCTGACCCCCTCTTTGGGCCTCCATAGGCACCACCAACCATGCAAGTGCACAGACATGTTTGTAGGCAAAACAACCATGTACATAAATCAATAAGTGAACCTTTTTTAAAAAAAAAGTGAAAGCAGGCCTAGAACAGTGGTAGAATGCATTCCAAAATGAGCACAAAACCTCATAAGAATAAATACATCTTTTTGTTTGTTTGTGTTCTTCGAGACAGGGTTTCTCATTGTAACCTTGGCTGTAGCTCTGGAATTCACTCTGTAGACCAGGCTGACCTCACACTCATAAAGAACCACCTGCCTCTGCCTCCCAAGTGCTGGAATTAAAGGTATATGCCACCACCACCTGGCTAATACATCTTATATGGGAAGAATGTTCAAAAGTATTGCATAGAATACATGGAACATGAAAGAAGGAGGAAGGCCTATCAGAAGCCTATCAGAAGAGGAAGGGAACAGGGAAGCGGGGGGCAATGGGAGTATCAGACAAAAAAGAACCGAGTGTGACACATATTATGAAAATGCCATAATGAAACAGTACTTCCTATGCTAAACTAAAACATTCACCATATAAGGTAGACAGTTAACAAAAAAATTTAACAATGGACATAGGATTTTTAGCCAAAAACACAGTTCCACCTTTTGAATCATAAAACAGTTTCACCTTGGACAGATTCCAGCACATGAGGAAAGTAATTTCAGTTCAGCTTAAACTTTGCTTTGATATGTGCCATAGAAGAGACTGAATCACTTCTCCCTAAATAGTCATATATTTCCTGATCATCCTTTCTTAATAACTGTTACCAAGAATATAATACCAGGACATTTACAGTGCAGCGATCACTATAAAATGAATGACGAATGCAGGTGGAGAAACCCACCCAATGACTCATCATTAACGCCCAACTTGGGAAGAAGGGTAGAAAAGCGCTCTTTAATGAATGTTGCCATTATTTAGGCAGTCTATTAGGACTTCACAAACACAAAATTACAGCTTTACAAAACACTGCAGTTAGTGCTTACACTAACTGAATTACATGGGTACTAGAGTATTACATGCAAATACCCCAATTTTACTTAACGTCCCTAATTTTTTAAAGACACAACAGCTTATTTTCACTTTGACAAAGAAGACAAAATTATTTTCTAAGAATAATCATTAAAAATATACTATGTTTTACACTAACTTTAAAGAGAAACTTTGTGTTAAAAATTACAAATAGTTTTTTAAATGTATAATTATAAAAAGCATGAACTAGAAGCTACGGTTGTATTGTAATGGTAAAGACTTGATTTGGGTGGCAATATTTTTGAGACGCAGTTTTGCTAGGTAGCCACGTCTGGCCTCATAGTGTTGATCCTCCTGCTCAGACCCGTATGTATATTAATATATTTACTTTTTTGCAATGTATTTCTATGACCCCACATTTGTTTTCCTCCTCCGTTTATCCTGCTTTGAATTTATTAAAGTAAGGGCAATAAGTTATGAAGCAGAGCCAAATGTTCAGCACAGTCAGATAGTCTTTATTATATTTTAAATAGAAACAGCAGAGAGCAAGCTCACGAGGTATGATTTATTTTAAAATGAGGCTTCAACAACAATAGTCAAAAATCAGTCATAACTGCACAGATAGTTTGGTCACTAGTATAATCTCCAGAGGTACAAGAGCCAGCACATAAAGTAACAGACAGGTAATGACAAAGAATTTCTGAGGTGCCAAAATCACAGGTCACTGCTTGAAATCCTATCTTTGCATTCCTGTCATTACAGTTACTTGGCAAAATGCCAACCATGCGTGTAGTAGTCATCCAAGAATCCTGTTTTAATATTGTTGCCATTAATACTAAGCTTTTCTTTACCCTAAAAATTCAATGACTCATGATTCCAATCCTTACATGGATTCAGTGCCAGTGGTGACATGTAAAATTGATTTCATTTTCAAGATTAAATGGCAGACATTTGGTGGCCAGTTGTGTACCCTAGGTTTTAGCACTGATTTTCTTAATAAATTTAGCTATATTTCATAAGCCCTGAGAAATTAGATAACCTATTAATGATTGTTCACTTTTAATATATATTCTACTCCACTCAGTCCTAACTCCACATAAGTATTTTAAATTATGCACACATAGCTATAACTAATGCAATGATAAAATTTATGACTTGTATAACTAAGACTACTGATAAGGCTTTTAGGTAAGAGTTGCATATTTTAGGTGTTTTATTTTATCAGAAGCAACCCTTAAAAATTATTTGTATAATTCTGCCACCAATTAGTGCTTTCCTTTTGGCTAGTTCTCCACGGAGGTCCAGAGCCTTTTCCTTTCTTTTTCAACCCTTCCTCAGAGATCCCAGTTTTCCAACGGAAACCAATAGAAACTTAACACTTGAACACCATGTTGAGAGCTGCCATGCGTGGCAGAGAAAGACGCACAACAGGCATTCGGTAGCTAATGTTCCTCATGGAATGAGTGGATTGTAAGGCCGTGATCTGAGTCAGATACTGTTGATCATATACTTAACTAACTTTGCTTAAGCAGGAAACCTGGTGATTATTTAATTCCACCTCAAGTGTAAATGCAAGAAATTGATATTAGAAAGAGGGCTTTGCCAGGTTCTCAGGAAAATGAAACAGGTTAGTCATAGCTGCTACTACAACATTAGATACAGGTGGTGGTGGGGTGTCAAAATTACTTTCCATGAACTATTATATATAATCCAATGAAGGGAAGAAATTAAAATAAACAAGGTATCAGACAATTCATGTAATTTCTTCTGCACTGATCATTGCAGCATTTTTGTTCACATATTTATCCCTGTTAAGTCTTCTAGTATAAAGATAATGTCAGCATCTAAGTAGATGCGCCCATCTGTGTGGGTGCGTGATGCTAGTGAAATATAACATCCTAATCTTATGTTAGTCAACATTTCCTCAGTAATTTTTGGCTAACATTTGTGTGTTTAAATGAAACTGTATAGAGTATGAGATAATCTGCCAAGATCTTATTTATTAGACTTTTCCTTCTGATATTCAGGTTTTTTGTTGATAGCTTTGAAGCATATTGCACACTTGCTGTCTAGCACATTAATAAGTAATTATTACTCTTTTTAGAAAGGATACACTCATGAACTTAAGTTAATGGCTTTAACCCATATATACTGGGTTACAGGACAATTGCAATCGCAAAGATATTAACAATGCAGTTCATGGTACGGTTCTCCCATCTTACAGTACAGGTTCCTGAAAACATACAAGAAGAGGACATTTACACATCAGTAAAACATCAAAACTAGCAGGCACTAAGTAATTAACACACACACACACACACACACACACTTATACACAGCAGACGAACCCACACCCACACATAGCTTTTAATAATATTTCCTTTAATGTGTTCTATCTTCACATTTCATACTGACTTGAAATGCTACTTGTGCATGCATACAAAGCAATTCTATGGATATGGTGTTTTTCAGACTTCAAGTAGAGCTACATAATAAGTCCAGACTGACTTTGCTGGAACTTTGATTCTGGGCAAATTAATTTATGGTCTCTCACCATCAGATGTAGTATCCCAAAAGCATGAGCTGGCTGTATGAAATCCATAGGCACTCCGCTGGGCCACAGCACAGGTCACTGCAAACAAAGTCAGAGCGTGACGGTGAAAGGGGGGAAAGAATCAAGGTGGAAATATTTGGATCAGAACTCTAAAAGCTGAAAAATAACTAACAAAATAATTCACCTAGTAGGTTAAAAGAGTCTTTTGAAATTAACCATCATGAACTTTTCTTCAGGAGACTCGGCCACTTCCTGAACCATTACTATAACCTCGAGCAACTGTACCACAGACAACTTTTGGATCCAACTGCGCTCTGGGCCATTATCAGATTTCAGAGAGGAATGCGGGGACTATTTCACTTTGGACTTGGGGTGTGGATCTTCACAGGCCTCTACAGAGGCATGGAAGGCTGAGAGGACGACAGCCCTGAAGGGTCTCCGTGGACAAAGAGAACTGCTGCTACCAAGGGAAGGCAGTTTAAACTGGTTTAGACTGCAAGCCCTCTAGTTTCATGCTGCATCATGGGTCACACTCAAAGGGACAAGGCAGAAGTGCTTCCTACACTAGTGTTCAACTACAGTGCCTGTTGTTAGCATCCATGCTCCGACTTCAGAGAAAATCAGAAGGATAAAGGCATGGCAAGTGGTGAGGAAGGACCCCACATCCACACTTACCAATGTACTTATAAGCTTTGCCCATTTTAACCAGATGGGCTAGGGATTGCTCCACTATGCTTGCAGTCCATTGGTTGATGTTGTTCTGATTGTAGTCCTCGCCTCCTAAGACGGCATCAACACACTAGGAGAGAGGACAGCTCCATTAGACCAAATGAACCCAAATTTACATATACTGCAAGAGAAAGTCAAGGCACAGGAGAAAAACATGCGTCCACTAAATGTTTGGTGTGCACTGCCTCTAACTGCTTAAGAGTTTTCAAAGCATTCCCATAAGCCTTATCTCATTCTATGAAGTATTAAAGGTCATATAAAGATAAATTTGCCAATGCTTTTGTGGTAGCAGAAACACAAATTAAAAAAAAAAACCTCTAATATTTATAACACAGGAAACACAGAGCATAAACAGCAAGTGATAAAAACGACTTCAGGATTAAGAAAAGATAGTGTTAACTTTTAAAATGGCTTTGAAACATAGGATTAAAACTAGGGTTCATGTGCTGAAAACAAAGGATAGGACTAATTTAAAAACATAGTTCTATGGACAATAATTATAATCTCATTGGTGCTATGCAATTGTTTAGCTACAAAACAACCAATACACCTGCCAGTGAAAGTAAATAAAGATACTCTAGGAAAAGAAAGTCAAATAGTATCATACAGTGCTTACTTGCATCCACTTTTGACACCTGATTAAGAGCAATGGTGAGTGCAAGGCCAGCCTGGTCTACAAGAGAGTTCCAGGACAGGCAGGGCTGTTAAACAGAAAAACCCTGTCTCAAAAAAACAAAACAAAACAAAAACAAAAACACCAAAAACAAACAAACAACAAAACCCAGAAAACAGCAATGGCTTTAGTACCGCAATCTAGGGCCTGAAGGCCAGACCCATTCCTGTCTGCTCTGGAACCTTTATCAAAGGACATACCACCTTTAAGCATCTCGGACTTGGGTTTTCATTTCTCCTTCCATCTCCACCCAGACCAGAGAGACACATTATCCTGTATTTCTCCCTGCTGACTCAAACTTTCCCTTGTGTGCTTGCAAAGCCGGTATTGCAAGTTCAGAAGCGCTGGGGCTAGTAAAACATGATCCAGTCACCAACCTAGTTTTATCTACAGCAAAGATGGGGTTTTATTCTTTCAAGTGAACACTTTTGTCTTTCCATATGGTTCAAAACTTGGGTGAGGAAAATATATTAAAGTGGCTCTTCCAAACACCCAGCATCTTTTATTTCATGTCTACTAGCCAAAAACAGTCTCTCTCTCTTTTGACATTTTACTTCGAAAAATAAGATTATTGCTACCTCTGCCTTCCAATTGCTCTTCCTTGTGCTCTGACATTGAGAGGGTATTGAAGGCATTTTATTTTCATGAAATAGTCCTAAATATATATTTATATAACATAGTCTGAATAATTTAAATAATCAAATATTCTAATACACAATTCTTCAACTATTAAAATACAATGATGTTTTTGGTGCTGCCTGGCCCTATGAGACACTGAGCTGATCCTACTTATCCAGGGTTAGAGCAGCTGAGTGCTGGATAAGATGATACCCTTAGAGCGCTCAGGCAAGTCAAAAACTGCCTCCAGGGGAGCTGGTGGTGCATGTACACAGAGCCCAGGTGGAGGTGATTCAGCCCAGACAGAACTCCGTCAGGGCTTGCTAGGTCATAGGCCCAATGAGTCACACCCACAATTGAAGCAAGCCTTGTGGGCCAACTCAGGGTTTTTACCTAGCATTTGGCAGAATTAAGGATGACTCTGGACTGTTAAAGTGTTCTTAAAGTACCTCGCCCCCAGGGTAGTCTACATTGAGAGCCTCACTCCCCTCACATAGTCTATATTGATAACACTAGAATCAGTAGAAATCCCCAGCTAAAACTGATTCTGAAAACGAGCTTCTTTACTTTTTGTAGACTTGAAGCAGTGCTTCAGTGTGTCTTTCATTAGAAGTCCAAACAGGCCTCATTGAACACAAGAGCCTGCACATACGTGCACCCCTGCAGAAAGCGAATACTTATTTCAAATCTTGCTGTTTTAGCATTAACATTTCTAGCTTTGGCTTGAAAAATCAAAAACTGGATTTAAAATATTTCTATCCACACAAGCTTTGTGGAACCCTCACCCCCTATTCTCAAAGGGGCAAGAAGAAATTTCCTAGAAGAATGTTGTCCCAGGAAGATAGTGGCCTTCCCCTCTCCCACCTGGGAGATTCTGAGTACAAGATCACATAGCTCAGCCCAGCCAGCCACCTGGTACAGGTTGATAAAGATGGCCTAACTCAGGAATAGTGGCCTTGCTCTAAGATCAAGGAAAATGCTGACTTAACAGAATGGGAGGGAGCAAAAGTCCTTGTACCCATGCCAAAGCAGCTTCAACGATTCTCTTTGTAGTTGTGCCTTTAAAAGCTTACCCCATAGAGGAGATACAACTCCTCTCTCTACCTCGCTGTAATGGGGATGGAGATGAGTTCCCAACATGTTTGCATTATGCTGATTAAACCTTGCTTATTACAGTCTGGGCCTCTCTGGTGGTCTGTCTCTGGGGAGTTGTAATCTGGGCAAAACAGTTCAAAGATAACAGCAACTATAACTCACCTCTTTGACAACATTATGTGCTTCCTCAGCATTGAAGCCAACCTAAAGAGAAAACACAGGATAAAATTGCTTTCAGCAAGGGTTCCCTTTATTTATAAGTATGGTAACATAGAGGATACCCTCAGCTGGTCTAAGAAAGTGATAGTGACAGAAGACCATAATGCTAGGGGCATCAGATCTACCGATGCTGTTGATCCTACACCCTCTAGATTCAGATCCATTAGGATCGGGCAGGGCCTAGGCAAATACCATTTTGAAAAGTGCTTTTACGATAGTGACTCTAAATGAACATTCCAGATAAGCACTGTATTAGAAAGCTCAAGAAATTAGCAGGCGTTAGCTAAAAAGGACGTCTATTGGAGTGCTATCAGTATACAGGAAATCATTTCAGCTACGTAAGTGGCCCGTAAAAAGAGGATGCTAAATTGTCATTTCCAATTTTATTTTGAACTAATGAGACAAACCACTGCTTTCCCAAATTAAAGATTATCGCAATACTCTGTCATTCAAAATTAATATCACTCTAATTGTTTAAATTGGCCTCTCATTTTTTGGAGCAACTTGTTACAATCTTGGGTTAACAGCAATTTTCAATGACATCTAAGTGTCCTTGAGTGCAGGACTAGGTTACATGACAAGACTGAAATATAAGCCATGATGCTTTAGGTTATATAAGGATGATTTCCATGGAAACGTTTTGGCTGCATTGTGAAAGCAGTACTTTTGTGTTTTAAAAACCACTATGAAATTTAAAACTACTTGAAATAAGTAAATTCTGAAGTTATGTTTTAAGCACAGATTTTCTTATTCTAACTTTATTAATTATTCTATAAAATTTCCCATATCCCCCTAAAAAAAGGAATGAAAATCTAAATACCACTTTTTTTAGACAGGATTTCTCTGTAGCTTTTTTAGAGCCTGTCCTGGAACTAGCTCTTGTAGACCAGGCTGGCCTCGAACTCACAGAGATCCACCTGTCTGTGCCTCCCAAGTGCTGGGATTAAAGGCGTGAGCCACCACCACCTGGCTGTACACCTTTAATCCCAGCACTCGGGTTGAGGCCAACCTGGTCTACAAGAGCTAGTTCCAGGACAGCCAGGACAGAGAAACCTTGTCTGGAAAAATCCAAAAAGGTCTCATATTTTAGCCCTATGACAAACTGTCATTTTGCTAAAAAAAATCCCATCCAAATTGGCCTAAGAAATAGATGATGCATATCTTACTACAATTTGGAAAGTTACCTAATAATATGGATGTTTGTCTGGCTACAGTAACACAAATAATGTCTGTTGGTTTTTCATCTTTTTCTCTGGTGCTAGAAATAGAACTCAGGGCAGGTTCTAATGTGCTAGTTAACCACTATTCCTCCGCTCCTATTTCTTTTTAAATTACATGTACTTAGGATGTAGTGCAGAAAAGATTTCCTTGCACCCTTGCTAGGAGGTAAATCGGAGGAAGAGCCAACCATGTAATGGGGGTGAGGGGGGGAAGTGCGTATTTCTAACACTAGTGTGCTTCACCACCGACCTACAAGTATGCACGCACTCTGCAACACAGAATCTTCTGCAGACAACTTTGCCTAAAACTTTCCCAATGGATCAGAAGTCCTTGCAAGGATCCTATTATAATCATGGCCCCTCCACCATCTCATCTTTCATTTTCTGGTATCACTCTCCAGTGGCTAGCTACCAGTGGACAGAAAATGTCTGTCTATTCTGTCCTTGCAAACTCATCCAGGCTGTGCAGCAACTCAACAGGCCGCATCTTCTAAGTGCTGGAAACATGGGCTGAACTGTAAAGTCAGAGACCTGGGTTTAAACGGAACAGCTGTCATTCCTAGCCGGTTTAATTTTGGGCTTGCCATTTGGTCGCCATGAAAAGTCAGAGCTCCCAACAGTAACAGGAAAATAACCTACATCATGGAGTTCGGGTGAGGCTTAGGGAAACCTGAATCAGTGAGCAAGGGCTCTTAATCCATAAAGCACTTCCTCTAGCCTTCCCTGGGGAGAGTTCCCAGGACCTGAGCCACCTTGCAGCAAGAGCTCAAGGAGACCCAAAAGGGTGGAGAAAACAGAGAAAACCGGTTTCCCAGGCCCAGATCACAGACGGGCGGGGCTCGCCAACGCCCGCCCATGCACCCCAAGTAAGGTCTCCCCCTACACCCACTGGGTCCTCCCAGACCCTGGCGATTGCCCCCTAGAGCTTTCGGTCACCCAAGCCATCGGAATTATCAGACCACCCTCCGGCTCTAAGGGGCGGGGAGACGCCGAGCCGAGGGGCAAGAAGGATCCGGGTTCTGCGGAGGAGACTCGGGTTCACCGGACTCCGCAACCTAACTCTCCAAGCTCTAAGAGACCACCGGACAGCCTCCCCCACTGCCAGGGCGAGGGGCGCTTCTCGGCGCCAGAGGGGCGGTACCTCGTCGCAGGGCCGGTGGTACACCTCCATGGTGGATTTGGCAGTCCCCGGAGGCGGAGCAAGGCTCCGGTCGAAATTCGCAGGCGCACACGGGCCTCCGGGGAGGCCCCGCCTCCACTTATAGCCCAGGGCTTTTGTTTACGTAGTCCCGCCTCTGTGTCACTCTGGAGCAACCTTCTGGGACCCGATGGAGGCGGGGATTAAAGAACAGGGAGAAGGAACTCTGGTTGAGTTGAGCTGCTTAGGTGAGCTAAGGATACCTACTAGGCCTAGAGTGCACTTCTGACCAAAGCTGTCTTCTGAAAGTGAAAGATGTACGTTAAGAACTCAGACAGCGTCTGTGGTGATTAGTTAGAATGATCTTGTGTCAGCTTGTCAAAACTCAGCACAAACGGTTCAGGGATCTCTGTTGTCCTCATAGGCATGGAACTCGCTACAGTTTTCCAGCAAATGAGTGTAGGAAGTGAGGAAGCAACTTTGATTTCTCTGAGTACTAATTACTGACTTTGAAAAATATAGCCCCTCATTCAGTTTTCTCATATGATAAACATAATCACCCCTATTTTGTGGCTGGTTATAAGGATCAAATAAGATACTGTACACATGACTCCCAAAGTTGATGCTTCTTTTCTGTCAAGGCTTTTCTTTTATAAAGAAGTATAAAACTTTTGAGAAAGGAGAAAATGCCCTAAATTGAATTATAAATCTTAGCAGAAGCACTCTGTTTACATTTATTTTAGGACTACTAAATTGTGGCTGATTCTGAGATTTTCCTCAGATTCTCAGTAATTCAGATTTGCCCTCCCCTGATCCCCTTATTAAAGATGCAGCAAAAATGCAGAGATTTTCAATGACTTGCTCAAGGCCTTACATAACAGTATATATTAGGTCTACCAGCTTGAATACTACAGTCTGAGAGCAATGCTCAAGTTCTTCAACACTGCTGTGAGCTTCCTGTTGCTGCTATAATGAATGACCTCAGATGTAGCGATTTAAAGCAGCACAAACAACATTTTATAGTGTTCTAACCACATCCCCAAAATGCTTCTTGCCATGCAAGTTAGCACATTCTCAGGTTCTGGGATTCAAATGTGAATGTGTTTTGGTGGGGAGCAATAACCAGCTCACTACAGTGACTTCTATTCTAGAATCAAAGTCAGAAGGCTCGTTAGTTTTCTAATCCCTTTCTCTTATTTTACAAGTAAAATGCAAATCAAGAGAGATGAAGTCACCTGTAAAACCTGTATAGTTGTTAAGTAAACCCTTGGGTTTCTGAACCTCAGTTCCCCCAATTTACCACTCTGTATTGATGAATTTTGATTCAAATAAAACTGTTAACTTGATGGCGTGACTTTTGCTTGAATGGTTCTCATTCAGGAGAAATGCAAAAATCCTAATTGGGGCTGGAGAGACAACTCAGGAGTTAAGAGCCCTCACTGCTCTTGCAGAGGTCCTAAGTTTGGTTCCCAGTATCTATGTGGTGGCTAACAGTTCTCTGGACCTCCAGCTCTAGGGGATACAACACCATTTTGTGGCCTCTTCGGGCATTAGGCACTCACACGGTGCACACACGTACATTCAGGCAAATACTCCATACCTCCTATAAGGAACTCAACAGTCTCTCAATGGGAGAAGTATCAAATATTTTTGAGAACATGCTTTAAAAATCATTGTAGACCAGGCAGTGGTAGTAGCACATGCCTTTAGTCCCAACACTCGGGAGGCAGAGGCAGGTGGATCTCTGTGAGCTCAAGGCCAGCCTGGTCTACAGAGCTAGTTCCAGGATAGCTAGGGCTGTTACACAGAGAAACCCTGTCTTGAAGAAAACAAACAAAAAAATCCATTGTAATTTTATTGGTATGCTTTTTTGGCTATAAGGAACAGAAGACCCAGGTAGGGAAAACTAAAATAATAATATTAATGTTTTGTTAGATTACCAAAGATAAAAATTACCTGACTAATTTAGTTGCTCAAAGGCTTTTGTATGATTTTTGTCCTTTTCATTTCCATACACTATTGTTTTCAGGACATCAGCAACATGTTGTTTGGTTGGAAGTGTCACCCCAGCACCCTGGCATCTATATATACAAGGAGTCTGGAATGTTTGGCTGGGGGTCAAAGCCCCCTCCTCTGGGAGTGGTCACAGTCTAGACTTTACCTCTAAGAAAGTCCGCCAAATGGTGATCCCTCTCCAGAGAGGGTCAAGACCACTCCCACAGGCTATTTAAATTGCCCCCCAGAGAATGAACACATGGTCTCCCATTTTCCCTCTCTGTGTTTTCTGGGGGGGGGGGTGGGGAGAGTGCTGCCTGGGAGTGTTAGCATCCATTAAATCTGGGCTTCTTCTAATTTGGTCTGATTTGGTCTAATTTGGATTATTACATTGGCAGAGAGGCTTACCGGGCCAAGAAAACTCAATACATCTTTCTTTCTAATCCCTACGAATCCTTTCCTTAGGCCCAATTGGCCAACATTTAGTCGTTTGATTCTTTCTTTTACAGAACACACAGGAAAACCTATTTTTAGTGTTTTTTTTTCTTTTTTTCTTTCTTTTTTTTTTTTTGGTTTTTCGAGACAGGGTTTCTCTGCAGCTTTTTTAGAGCCTGTCCTGGAACTAGCTCTTGTAGACCAGGCTGACCTCGAACTACAGAGATCCGTCTGCCTCTGCCTCCCGAGTGCTGGGATTAAAGGCGTGCGCCACCACCGCCCGGCTTTAGTGTTTTTTTTTTATTGTGAATAGTTATTCAGCTACCAAAAATGGATGTGGGGATGGGGACTTGCTTAAAAGGTAATCTCTGGTGAGTAGTATCCCAGGATCCCTACTCTCTCTAGCATAAATGGTCATTCCCAGGACCCAGAGAGAAATTCTTTCTTAAGAACTAAGATGTAAGCATTGAGGAAAACATCACTATTCATCTCTGGACTCCACTGGGGCTTTCTGTTGCATCGTCTGTGCCTCTTGAGGGAGGATTATCTCCCTAGTGTGTCATAACTTTATTTCAACTACCCATATCTGTATGTGTGTTTCGAAAAACCATAGGGAAACATAAATATCCTTAAAAATAAATGTGTGTTCATCTTTATAGGGCCTATTCTTAAAATTGTTTATATGGTTGTGAAGAAAAAGAATAATGTAGAAAAGGCATTAAAATAAATTAGTAAAATATTTCAAATACAGTCTTTTAAATGTATTAGTAGAGTCCTTGCTTTTTTGTTTGTTTTGGTTTTTGAGACAGGGTTTCTCTGTAGCTATGGAGAGATTTTGTTTTTCCACACATATTTTAAACCTAGTCTTAATTCTTTTTCAGGCAGTTTTTTTTTGTTTGCTTCTTTGTTTTGAAAATGGTCTAACTTATGAAACCCAGGCTGGACTTGAATTTACAGTCTTCCTGCCACAACTTCCAGAGTACTAGGATTATAGATATGTAACACATAGTAACAATATTTAATAGTTATTTTACCCTAAATAGTTTTCTTGTTTACATTTTGTTCTTGTGGTTTTAAACAAAGTCTCTCTGTGTAACCCAGGCTGGATTGGAACTCATGTTCTCTTGTCTGAGCCTCCGGAGGTGTTGGTTTACAAGTATGACTCAAATAAAAAGGATTTATTGTTGTGACATCTTCCTCATAGGAAGATTTATTTAATAAAACATTTAAACTCATTTTCTAAAAGATTCAAGTTCTATCTAATGGTGACCTAAGGAATGAGCATCAGCTTTTCTTGCCCAATAATTTTGACTGGGTAAAACTGAACGAGGAATGCTGAAGGCAATTAAAGATTTCAAACGACAAAGCCTGGAATGAGTAGAGCACAGCAATTTAATCAGGTTTTCAGCTGGTGTTGGGATGCCAAGACATAGGGCAATCAGATTCCGTGGCATGTCAAGGAGGGAAACTCTGGTACGAAATGATACTTTGGGTTGAAAGAAACCATAGGGATTACAAGGTAGGGGTAAAACATCAGAGCTTGAGAGTGAAGCTCAGTTTTAAATCACTTCAGTCCCTGCAGGTGGATTAAGGTGGTCTGATATTGCTAATGCCTCTAGGCAGCTGCAACAAAACAGAACAATTCTTTCTGGACGACAGAAATATTAGCATAGGCTACAAAGTAGACTTATATTTTTCACATATTAAGTGAAAAATGAAGCATAAGTAGGTACATAAAGAAACAAAACCACATTGTCGTAACCAGTGGACAATGGAAGCAGCCCATTAAGGATCTAGATGGTACAATTTTCAGAGAGACTTTAAAATGACTATGTTTACTACATTCAAAGATATAAAAGACAAGATTGAGCAATTTATTCAACAACTGGAAACTATTTTGAAAGTCCAAATTGAATGTCTAGAAGGAAAACTCCAATGACAACAAAAGAAAACCCCACATTTACAGGAAGTTTTTTTCTAGTAGTTGACACAAAGCTGGAGGTTTAACTAGCAAAGTCTTTGAAAGTCGTCCTAGGGAGTTAGAGAGGCAGCTCAGAGGTTCAAAGCACTTGCTACGCTTACAAAAGATCGGTGGCCAGTTCCCGGTACCCATGTGCTGTCTTATAAGCATCTGTAACTCCTGTTCCAGGGGATCCAATGCCTTCTTTTGAACTCTGTGGGTACAAGGCACTCATGTGGTACATATACGTACAGTCAGGCAAAATACTCATTTACACATAAAATAAATCTTAAAAAGTTTGGTCCAAGTTGGGTGTAGCATGCTCCTGTAATCTCAGCACATGGGAAGGAGAGACAGGCATATTTCTCCCACCCCAGCCTTCCCCCAACCCCCATCCACTCCTCAGAAAGGGTAAGGCTTCCCATGGGGAGTCAACAAAGTTTGACATGTCACTTTGAGGCAAAACCAAGCCCCCCATATCTAGGCTGAGCAAGGTGTCCCTCCAAAGAGGATGTGCTCCTAGACACCAGTCCTGGTCCCACTGCCAGTGACCCCACAGACTGCCCAAGCCTCAGAACTGCCACCCACATTCAGATGACCTAGTTTTGTCTTATGCAGGTTCCCCCACTATTAGTCCAGAGTCAGTGAGCTCTCACTAGCTCAAGTCAACTCTTCCTGTGGATATCCCCATCAAGGTCTTCACCGCTTTGCTCATATTATCACTCCTCCCTCTCTTCAGCTGAACTCTGGGAGCTCAGCCCAGTGCTAGCTGTGGATCTCTGCCTCTGCTTCTATCAGTTCCTGGTTGAAGGTTCTATGACGACAATTAAGGTAGTCGTTAATCTGCTTACAAGGGAAGACCAGTTTAAGTGTCCTCTCCACTGTTGCTTAGAGTCTTAGCTGTGCTCATCCTTGTGGATTTGTGGGAATTTCCCTAGTGCCATGTTTTTTTCTAGCCCTTTAATGACTCCCTCAATCAAGATATCTCTTTCCTTTCTCTCGCTCTCTGTCCTTCCCCTTTCTTGAGTATTCTGTTCCCTCACATTCTTCTCTTCCCCCCTTCAATTTATCTGAGAATTTTATACATTTGCACACTGGATTCACATCACTTCCACGCCTCATAACCTCTTCTATAATTGTATTTGATATTTACATACACATACAACCTAATGAGTGTAATTTGTGTTGTGCTTATTTGCATGTCTTTAGGGCTGACTACTTAGGATTGGTGAATTGTCCCTAAAATAAGTATTGGTTCTCCCTCCCTTAGTAGTTATTGACTACCTATAGTTACCCAAGGGTCGGGGCCTTGGGAAAGTTTTCTCCATCCATGTTATCATGTTGACTGGTGTGCTCTGTGTAGGTCTTGTCTAAGCAATGATGTGGTTAAGGATTCATGAGTACATCAACTCTGTTCTATTCAGAAGACACTATAGGTCAGTAGGAGTCGTATTCCTCAGGCTCTTACAGTATTTTCACCTTCTCTTCCATGATGATTTTTGAGTCTTGGATGTAAGAGTTTTGCTATAGATGTCCCATTTGGGCCTGAACACCCCACATTCACTTACTCTCTATATTTTCACCAGTTATGGTTGTAATGATCTGTCCTGCCCTTTAAGAGACAAGCCACACCCACTCCCTCCCCTGTCTGATGAGGCAAGCAGATCTTCAGCTTCCAGCCTGAGTCCCTTCCTTTTCCATCTCCCTTTAAAAGAGGCAGCTTCTACCTCTCTCCACTTCTCCCTTTCTCTCTCCCTTTCTCTTTCTCTCTCTCTCTCTCTCTCTCTCTCTCTCTCTCTCTCTCTCTCTTCCTCTCCCCTTCCCTTCCATAACCCACTAAATAAATATCCAACCTCACTCTGCATGGCATACCTATCCATGTCTCTGTCTCTCTCCTGCTGCGTGATTCCCTGCCTGGGACCAGCCGCCTTCGGAGATGTAAGGCATGGTCTCATGGCATGCCCATCTATCTGTCTCTCCTGGTGGTCTCATGCACCATCCCTGTCTGGGACTGGCTGCTCTTGGGATCCCCTGCCTGCTGCCTGCCCCTGCTCAGGAACCTGCTCATGAGACCTGTGGTCTCATGGCCCACTGCCCACTGTAGCCACTCGGGAACCTGCAGCATTTTTTCTTAATCCATTACAATGGTTCTCTCCAATAGGCTCCCTCTTCTACAAAAATGAGCTTCTCTTGTGGGACCCTCACCCCCTATTCTCAAATGGTCGAGAAGAAATTTCCTAGAAGAATGTTGTCCCAGGAAGATAGTGGCCTTCCCCTCTCCCACCTGGGAGATTCTGAGTACAAGATCACATAGCTCAGCCCAGCCAGCCACCTGGTACAGGTTGATAAAGATGGCCTAACTCAGGAATAGTGGCCTTGCTCTAAGATCAAGGAAAATGTTGACTTAACAGAATGGGAGGGAGCAAAAGTCCTTGTACCCATGCCAAAGCAGCTTCAACGATTCTCTTTGTAGTTGTGCCTTTAAAAGCTTACCCCGTAGAGGAGATACAACTCCTCTCTCTACCTCGCTGTAACGGGGACGGAGATGAGTTCCAAACATGTTTGTATTATGCTGATTAAACCTTGCTTATTACAGTCTGGGCCTCTCTGGTGGTCTCTCTCTAGGGGTCATAATCTGGGCACAATAGAGACCTTTGTCTGATGTGGGGTTAGTGAAGATCTTTTCCCATTCTGTAGGCTGTCGTTTTGTCTTGTTGACTGTGTCCTTTGCCTTACAGAAGCTTCTCAGTTTCAGGAGGTCCCATTTATTAATTGTTGCTCTGAGTGTCTGTGCTACTGATGTTATATTTAGGAAGTGGACCCCTGTGCCCATGTATTTAAGGCTACTTCCCACTTTCTCTTCTGTCAGATTCAGTGTAACTGGATTTATGTTGAGGTCTTCATCAGGGAAAAGGATGGTAGAGCTGAGGGAGGGATGGAGACGGAGAGCAATGAAAGAGACATGGGGCTAGGGAGAAACCTGGTGCTAGGAAAATTCCCAGGAATTCACAAGGATGCTTCCAGGTAAGACTCCTAGCAATAGTGGAGAGGGAGCCTGAACTAGACATCCCCTGTAATCAGATTGGTGACTACCCTAATTGTCATTATAGAACCTTCAGCCAGTAACTGATGAAAGCAGAAGAGGTCCACAGCCAAGCACTGGGCTGAGCTCCTGGAATACAATTAAAGAGAGAGAGGAGGGATTGTATGACCAAGGGAGCAAGATCATGATGGGGAAATCCAGAGACAGCTGACTTGAGATAGTGGGAGCTCATGGACTCTGGACTGATAGTTGGGGAGCCTGCATGGGACCTAATTAGGTCCTCTGAATGTGGGTAGCAATTGTGTGACTTGAGTAGTTTGTGGGACCCCTGGCAGTAGTACCAGGATTTATCACTGGCACATGAGCTGGCTTTTGGGAGCCCATTCCCTATGGTCGAATACCTTGTTCAGCCTTCAGTGGGGAGGGACTTGGTCCTTCATCAGCTCATATGCTGTGATTAGTTGATTCCCCATGGGAAGCCTTATACTCTCTGAGGAGTGGATGGGAGGTGGGAGGGAGGTGGAGGGGGGAGCAGGAGGAGGGAACAGAGGGGGAACTGTGATTGGTATGTAAAATGAATAAAATGTAGAGAAATAGAGAAAAATGTGGTTCTGTGTCCGGGGAAGTAAGTACTATTCAAACCACTGTCAGCTATTAGGACTAACCACAGCCACTTGTTTGGACTAACTATAGCATTGTCTGGTGAACTAAGCAGGTCATGTTTATGCTTTGGACCAATCTTAGCACCAGACATAACATTCTTTCTGCTAGGCCCCATGCCCGAGCCCAGCAGTAGATGGCCCAAAAGAAAAAGATGAACTCAGTGGTATTTTTTGGAAGTTTGTTTGTTGTTGCTTTGTTTCATACTTTGGGCATTTTTTAAAAAGCCTTACTACTGGCCTTTTGCTTGCATATTATGCTTTGTGATTTTGTATTTTTATGGAATGTGTGTGTGTTTGTTTCTCATGCATTTTTCTTCGTATTTTTTAAATTATAGTTTGTCTTGTTTGCATGTCTGCTTCCTAATAGAGAGACAGAGCAACAGCATGCAGTTGGATGACTGGGGAGATGGGAAAGATCAAGGAGGAGATGTGGGAGGGGAAACTGTGACCAGAATATATTTTATGTAAACTTTTTATTTTCAATATAAATATATTTAATACTAAAACAAAACAACAACAAAACTGTTTCTCTGCTAGACCACTGGAGGAAATGCTCCCTCGCTGGAAGGTGGAAACAGCTGCAGGGTCATCTAGAGTTCGTTATAGACCGCGATAGCCAACAGTCTGATGCAGATGCTTCTAATAGCTCTGATTGGAGCTGTGCCTTCAGAAGCTCAGGTAATCAACTCAATCTTTTGCATATTTGTGTCAAAGAGCCTTTGGAGTATTTAAGATAGCTGGTACCGGCGTAAGGGTAGTCCAGCTGCCTGTTGGATACATAGTCCCTTTGCTCAAGGCAGCCCAGGCAGCAGGAGAGTTCAGTTGCTGCAAATTCGGTTGCTATCCCTAGCATCTTTGCTATTTACAGAAATATAGGTATCAGAACGGGGCTTACAGCATAAACTTGAACATTTTATTATTAATACTGTGGTGGTTTGAGAGAAAATGTGCTCCAAATGAAGTGGCACTATTAGGAGATGTGGCTTTGTTAGAGTAGGTGTGGTCTTGTTGGATGAAGTGTGTCACTGTGGGGGCAGAATTTGAGGTCTCCTATGCTCAAAATATCACCCACTGTCTGAGACCAAGATATAGGACACTAGGCTACTTCTCCAGTACCATGTCTGCCTGCACACCAACATGTTGCACCATCATGATAATGGACTAAACCTCTGAAAATGTAAGTCACTCCAATTAAATGCCCTTCCTTTATAAGAGTTGCTTTGGTCATGGTGTCTCTTTACAGCAACAAAAACCCTAACTAAGATAAATACTGACAGTGATTTTTTTTAAAAAAAAATATACTTTAGGTGTATGGGTATTTTTTCCTGCATGTATGTCTGTGCACCATATGTTTAGCTAGCGCCAGAAGAGGTCAAAAGAAGGCACTGGATGCCCTGGACTATAGTTAGAGATGACTGTGAGCTACCACATAGGTGGTGGGAATTGAATGTAGGTCCTCTGGAAGAGCAGTCAATACTTTCAACCCTTGACCCATCCCTTCAGCCCCACTGACAGTTATTTTTAACAAAACTTAACACTGGCCCAGTGCCTGGTGGAGATGGGTCACATTTTTATGTCTTCAACTTGCAGTTATTAATGTTGTTATAAGTAGACTATTATGTAATAGGAGGCTGCTTGTTCATTTCCTGCCTGCCCAGACTCCTGAAATAACCACACAGAAGCTGTATTAATTAAATCACTGATTGGCCCATTAGCTCTAGCTTCTTATTGACTAACTCTTACATATTAATTTAAACCATTGTCATTAATCTGTGTATGGCCACGCAGCTGTGGCTTACTGGCAAAGTTTCAGCATGTCAGTCTCTGGTGGCGGCTCCATGGCTTCTCTCTGCCTCTGCCTCTTTTCTTCCAACATTCAGTTTAGTTTTCCCAACCTAGCTTTACTGTACCCTATCACAGGCCTAAGACAGTTTCTTTATTAACCAATGGTATTCGCAGCATATAGAGGGGAATCCCACATCAGTATTATGTTATATAAACCTTGATAAAATTCTCTAATTTTAAATACTATTTCTCTTTCCACACAGGTTCTGTTCCAGGTTGTCAGTTTCTATTATTCACATGATTTTTGGATGTTGGCTACTATGCTGAAGCATTGTACTCATTCAAGGCCTTTGTAATATCTGGTCTCAGTTTAATAGAATGAGTTTTGTCCCACTGCACAAATTATTATTTCCGAAGAAGTGCAAAGTCATGCAATTTTTCTAATATCCAAAATAATTACCAAGGGCAAAACCATAGTTTTGAAATTCCCTGACAGGGAGAACGGGAATCAACCATGGAGCAGGAAGAAGATATAAATGGAGCAGGAAGACACTGGCTGGCTGAGAGAGGCTTCCTTCCACTTCCAAATTACTAATCAGTGATGTCAGTGTGGGAGAAGACTTGTTCTGACAATGAAGACTACTGTGGTAAGAGATTAGTCTTTAGAGTAGGGAAAAGAGAATGGTTGTAATCCTGATTGAAAGGGAAAGCATCTCCTCAGGACCCCCAAGACTGAGTTCTCAGCATAAAGGAGATTTATTTGTCCCACAGGGACAAAGGGCAGGGAATAGAGACAAAGACAGGAGATAGAAGACAAGAGAGAGGGGGTAGGGAACAAGGGAGAGGAGCAGGGATATTTGTCCCAGAATGACAAAGGACTGCCTCTGGCAGAGAGGAGTTGGGTGAGTCACATAGGCAAATGGCAGTTTGTAAAGGGAAAGGGGAACCCCGTGTTAGGATGAGGCATTTAGTTTTTTATACTTATTTATTTATTTTTTTTTGTTTTTTTTGTTTTTTTTTTTTTGTTTTTCGAGACAGGGTTTCTCTGCAGCTTTTTTTTTTTTAGAGCCTGTCCTGGAACTAGCTCTTGTAGACCAGGCTGGCCTCGAACTCACAGAGATCCACCTGCCTCTGCCTCCCGAGTGCTGGGATTAAAGGCGTGCGCCACCACCGCCCGGCTATACTTATTTATTTATTATGTATACAATATTCTGTCTCTGTGTATGCCTGCAGGCCAGAAGAGTGCACCAGACCCCATTACAGATGGTTGTGAGCCACCATGTGGTTGCTGGGAATTGAACTCCGGACCTTTAGGAAGAGCAGGCAATGCCTCTCCAGCCCCGAGGCATTAAGTTTTAATTGGACATGTTAATTAGGTCAGCCAAAGGGGACTTCTGCTTGCTGGACTTTGGTAGTCAGCCCCAGGAGGAGGAAGTGGCCAAATGAGGGAATAGACCTTGGTAGGTAGGTTTAGGAAAGTAATCTAATGGTTTTTAGTGAGGTAGAGGGACTGGAGAGAAGGGCAAGTCCTGCCTGAGCTATGCCTGTCATGCTGGAGCTGGCCAGGGTCTCTTCACTGACTGTTAACATTAGAAGAAAAGATTTGTTTTTTTTTTTAAAGATCTATTCTATTCTAGTGATTAAGGGCACTTGATCCTCTTGCAAAGGACACAGGTTCTCAATCACAACAATTATTTCCAGTTCCAAGTGATTAACACTCTCTTTTAGCCAATGGGCACACCAGCATGTATATGGTACACAGACATACATGCAGGCAAAACACCCACACATAAAATAAAATTAATTTTTACAAGATCTATTCTAAATCCTATGTTCTAAGATTCCGTAGGTTTTTAAAATTTGTTTTATTTTATTTTTAGACTTTCCTGGATGAGTGATTATAATATGAAGTCAGGGTTGAGATCCCATGGTACCAAGAATTTTCTGCTTCCAAATGTCATTAAAATAACATATATTTATACAAATTGTGGACTCTAACACACACACACACACACACACACACACACACACACACACACACACACACCTACCTACAGACAAGCAGGGTTAGCCAGGTTGAAAGTTGGAAACTTTTCTAAAGGGTTTTAAATATTTTCTCCTCACTACTATGAGACTTCTAAAAATAATTTTTAAGAGAGAGGCTGGATTGATGGACTAGAAATTCAAAGTTGGATGAGTTAGTGATGAACAACAAAGGATGATGGGATCTTTTGATTCCATGTTCAAACGGAATCAAAGTGATAAAATCACTGAAATGGTGGTTTAGGAGAAAAGATATGGAAAGAAGCAGAGTTAGGATGAAAAAGCTACATGATTGAAAATGAAGTACTTTTGAGGTCAACACGGAAGGAGGAGAGTCCTCTTCTCTGAGCTGTTTTAATGTTTCACTGTGAGCTGCAAGAAGGCTACATACTCATCCCAGAGCTGAGAAGCAGTTGTCAATCAATTTCTATTATTTTTGCCTTCATGTTGCCTATGGCTCTTTGATATATGTCTTGGTATGAGTGAATAAAGACATCTGAGTACAAAGCCTAGAGTATGGTTGGCATATTAGGTAAGAGAAGTTAGCTTAACACCACTGTGGGTGGGAGCGTGTATGTGTGGCGGGGTAAAGAGAACCTTTCCACCTAGGCTGACCTTTCTCCTCAGGTCTCAGGAGACATCTGTCTGCATTCTTTCCTCTCTTCTTCCTGTCTTTGCCATAAATTTTATTATGACTTAGAATTTGTTCATGCAGGAAAGGGAGAAATGACATCTATGTCTCCAGCAAGTTCTACATGTTCACACATGTATACATACATAGTAAAAATTAACATATCTTTGACTAAGGTTTAGGGACTTAATCAAATCTTCATTTGTGTGTGTCTTGTCCCCCCTCGTTTCTGATTTTTTTCTAACGAAGTTTATACCTATAAAGTTATCATAGTTGAAAATGTTTTATGAATAGCCCGTATGTCATCCCATACACACATTACATATAAATAAATATCAAAACTCAGAGCATTTTCTTTCTTTGAAGAGAGAAAAATTGCCTTTTTTTAATTTAGTCTCTGACTTTGCGTAGTAAGAAATGCTTTGGCTCAGGCTACATATCTGATCCCATTTGTCCAAGGTAGCTCTGTATCATCCTGAGGAGAACCACAAACTGACTGAAAAAAAAAAAGACTGTATGAATCAGCCCAGTTCTGTTCCAGGAGAAGAACAGGTGCAAGGAGACCCATTTAGCCTCACTCAGCTCTTAATTTGTGTCATTCTTCCACCATGCCTCATGAAGGACATTTTTGGTGCTTTTGAAGAGATGGGGTAATGTATTTACAAGTATAAAATGGGTTCATTAAGTTTAATCATTCTGCTCATCAAAAATCTGCAACTTTATGAGAGGAAATCAGTTATTGTCAAAGTTTATATGCTAATGACCCTCTTCATAGTCAAAGCACATTTAACATCCTTATTCATAGGCCAGATGAGGACTTAGAAATACTGAATTTTAAAACAAAGTGCCTTTTCCCCCTTTCTTGATAGGGAAAATGAAGACTGAATATAAACAAAATAAGCATTTTTATCATAGTCTCCACACAATGGGACACCAGCTTCAACCATATATGCTTATTTAATACAGACTGCAGCCCTGTTTTTCAAATGCATAATTGAACAAGAGTATACATAGAGTAACCTCAGTTCACATTAATGGACTTGGTAGTTCCCATCGAAAATCATCATTATGTTCCGTTCCATAGGTATGATATGAATGAATATATAGAATGATATAGATACTGATTAATGTGCTGAGAAAATATGATTAAATACACTTCTGAATCATCGATAAATCACTATGAGGTATACAATTTTGGGTCGTGTGTTGATTGAAATGTTTAAGTCACAAAGATCTTCCGCACATAGACATATAGAGAACTTGAAAAATAATAGAAGCTCTTTAGGAACTGTTTTCTCTCCAGTATAGAGATAAGAGTCTGATCTTCATTTTATCCCTGGTTAATGCCTGGTGGAATGGAGGATTTAGAGCCTCAAAATTTCTTGCCTCTTTATGCACTAAAACTATATCCTGATTGTCATATTTAATTTACTTTTTTTGTCTTTTGTTTTTCAAGACAGGGTTTCTCTGTAGGTTTGGAGCCTATACTGGAAATAGCTCTTGTAGACTAGGCTGGCCCTGAACTCACAGAGATCTGCCTGCCTCTGCCTGAGTCTGCCTAGTGTTGTGACTAAAGGCGTGTGCCACCACTGCCCGGCTTCTGATTGACATATTTAAATTAGCAAGAAGAGTTAGCAATAAATGGAGCTACAAAAGCCCAAAAGGAAGGTTAGTACACTTAGGGATTTTCTTAGAACCATGAGAACAAGGTCTTTGTTCTTGTTTTGGCATGTGTTGTGCTCTATATGCTGGGCTCTTAGGTTAGAATGAAACTTTGGAGCCTGTAACATGGTGTTAGTTGTGTTAAATTCTGGAGGCTTGTTATAATCCTTTTTACTTTTAATCTCACTCTTTCCAGATTATATTAATTTTACTGTGGCTGCTACACTGTTTATTTGTTTGTTTGTTTGTTTCTTTGTTTATTATGTAGACAGCATTTCTTCCATGGACACCTCCTACACACCAGAAGAGGGCACCAGCTCTCATTATAGATGTCTGTGAGCTACCATGTGGTTGCTGGGAATTGAACTCAGGACTTCTGGAAGAATAGTCAGTGCTCTTAACCACTGAGCCATCTCTCCAGCCCCCACTGCTTGTCTTTTATTGCTCAGTCAAGTGTTGATCCTATGACAGGCAAGACACTTCATTGTGAATGTATTTCTAACATGAAGAAATTGCATCAATACCTAAAGCAATGGAAAATTTTGCTTCTAATTAAAGAATGAGAATCAAGAAGCATAGTGGTATTTTGAAATCTAGAATATGTAGTCAGTTCAATATTAATGATTTTGTTCTTTTAGCGCTCTCTTTACCATAGTCTATTCTCACAAGTAGCATTTGAGCAGCAAAGCATCAGTAGTTGTGCTGCTACCAGAAGATGTATCTGCATTTGCTTAACCCTTTCAAGACAGTTATGCTTGAATGAGTTGAAATGTGTCTAGGAAATGAGAACAGCACACTGTTGAGTGTACCCACCCATGATGGATTTGGGGGACAAATTATTTTAATATGAAAGACTAGCCTTCCATGTAAGTGGCCCTTTCCCATACACTGGAAGCCCAGGTGGAGGCAAAGGGGAAAAGGAGAGACCCCAGGACAGGTATTTTCTTTCTCTCGCTGCTGGCTAATGTGGTGGGAGTGGCTCTGCTTTATGTTATTCTCGCTCCATGGTGAACACACTGAGCTGAGATGCTTGGGGTCATGAACAAAAGAAATAATCCCCCTTTAAGTTGTTTTTTAGTTTATAGTTCAGGCCCAAAGTTTGACTAACATAATTCTAAACTCAACACATAGTGTCTATCTTCAGATAGAGGTCAAGTTTAGGGCATTTACACTATGCCCTGCTACCAAGGAACTGCTAATGTGTAAATAATCTAATACACCCAGTATAGTATTTATCAGAGAGTTAAATACTAAATTAATTCAAAAAGAAAAACTGCATACGAAAAATTTTTGATAAAATTGTACTTACTCCATGGCATTTATTGGACCATTCCTTTGTATATATGTTAGATACCAAGAATGTGGTTGAATTTAGTACATTTTTCCAAAATTAAAGCATTCAAACATTAATATATTAAACAAACGTAAAAGCACAAAAGATCTCCTCCAAAAAACATGTCATACATTTAGGGGGTGAAACCATATAAGGGTCATCCTTCAGATGTTGTATTTCAGGTTCATATAAAATGAATCATTTATTTCCAGATAGTATATACCGTGTTGTGAGAACTGGAGGAAGATGCAGTATAAAATCTGGCTGTGTGTCACCTTCTACTTACATAGTAGAAAACAAGTTTTAGTGTGCCTCTTTTCATTAGACTAACGTTTTCTGGCACAAAATTGATACATGCTCACTTTATTGAAAGATTCATTTGAATACCTGATTTTGGTAGACTGCTATGTTCTCACTGTGTTCTAGAGGTGATGGTATGGGAGAAGTAATAAAGGGCATGATGGAGTAGACTGAATCTTGGAGGAAGGGTAGGTAGCAGCCACAGCGAGGAAGGCAAAAATGCACAGCAAGGTAAACAATAGGAGCAAGTGTATGGAAGGATGGAAAAGCACAGCATGTGTGGACAAGCACAGCTGCTCTAGCCTAGTGCAGTGGCACATGCTTGCAGTCCTCACTAAGGCAGGAGAATTGTTTGAGCCCAGGAGTTTGACTGATCTAGAAAAATAGCAAGATTCCATCTCCAAAAGTGGAGGGAGAGGAATGCTTTAATTTTACTAAAGAAAGGTTACATACAGAGATTTAAAAAAGGATTTTTAAAATATATAGTGGATACCTAGATGATACAGAGAGAATGTCCAGAGATTGAAAGAGTACAGAAGCTGAAATAATAGAAAATACTGAAAGCCAAAGGGTGCTCAGTGGAGGAGTCTGCAAAAGCAGAAAAGGCCATTATAGAGGAGGTGCCATCACAGGCAAACACAAGCACAAAGCAACAGAAAAGGAAATTGCATTAGTAATCCTAATTGTTTTACCTCTCTGCACTCACTTCCACTGAACTGTGGATTTTCCTTATCCTCTCACTCTGAATCTAAGTTCAATTATAGAGTGCAAGTGACACAATAATTGGTTTGAAAAATAAACGTGGCTTGGGCATTTGTTCTATGTCTCTGCCTCATAAAGGACAAGCCTGGGTAATTTACTGTTGCTAGGAAGTTAAGTCACCCCCAGCTGAACCCAAACTATGAACCAACACTTAACCTGACTCACAGACTTATTTGGAAATAATAAGTGCCATTTTGATCCACCGAGGTTGGAGGTGATTTGTTATGTAGCAATAGTTGATTAATACATAATTCCAAAGGGAAATTTTCAGAGCTATCAAATAGCAGGAAAAAATGAAAATAGGATAATAACTGAAAAGAGAATACAAAATCAGGGATTGGAAGGATTCTTATTTCATTAGAAGGGGTGAATGGGAAGGTGGGCTGAAAATCAACGGTGCAGAACATTTGAAGAGTGTGAGGATAGAGAAATCTACCTTTCATGCAGCTAGACTATAAAGGCAGTGAGGCATGATAAAGGGCAATAGTTAGAGGGATATGGGTAGAAGTGTGTGCAGGTTGAAGATGCTAGAGTCACCCTATTGTCCGGGCGGCATCCCTGGGCTGCCAGGAATACCTGATCCTGTGCAGTGGAGTTCCATCTGGACTGGTGAGTGAGTGCGACCCTGGGGCAACCTGCCATGAAAGAGAGCACAGATCCCCTCCCCCAGCTCCTGCTGGAGGCTTGTCTTTGTTTCTCACATCCCTGCCTCTCCCAAGCCTTCCCTAGTGTATTCAGGTGTCCTGCTCCTGTACTAAGGCACCCAAAGGGGTCTGACTCTGGCCTCCAGGCAGGTCTGAGGATTCCTGCAAGGGAGTGCAGGCTTCTTCAGATTGTGCCACAAGGAATAGCTACTGCTCTGGCACTGAGGAGATTCAACCAGATTCAGTCACAGCAAAGATTCGTCTAAGACACCAAGCACCTCCCAGCTCCATTTGAAGAAAGAGATGGGCAGGCGCCAATGCAAGAACTCCTCCAACAACATGAAAGGCAACATGACATCACCAGAATCCAGACATCCCAAAACAACAAGAATTGAATACCCTACTCCAGAAGATATAGAAGAAACCAACCTTAAACAGTTCTTTATGAAAATAATAGAGGACCTTAAACAGGAGGTAAAAAACTGCCATAAAGAAATGGAGATGACAAACAAAAAGGTAGACGAAATAAATAAATCTCTCCAAGATACCCAAGAAAAGCAAGAAAAAGCAATCAAACAGGTAAGGGAAACAGTACAAGACCTGATAAATGAAATGGAGGTAATGAAGAAAACACAATCTGAGGGAAGACTGGAAATGGAAATTCTGAGTAAACGAACAGAAACTTCAGAGACAAGTATTTCCAACCAAATACAAGAGATGGAAGAAAGAATCTCAGACTCTAAAGATACTATAGAGGAAATGAATTCACAGATTAAAGAACAAAACAAATCTAACAAATTCTTAAAACAAAACATCCAGGAAATCTGGGACACCATGAAAAGACCAAACCTAAGAATAATTGGGGTAGAAGAAGGAAAAGAATTACAACTCAAAGGCCCAGAAAACATATTCAACAAAATTATAGAAGAAAACTTCCCCAACCTAAAGAAGGATGTTCCTATGAAGGTACAAGAAGCCTACAGAACACCGAATAGACTGGATCAAAAGAAAGCATCCCCACGCCATATAATAATCAAAACACAAAACATACAGAATATAGAAAAGATATTAAGAGCTGCAAAGGAAAAAGGTCAAGTAACATATAAAGGGAAACCTATCAGAATTACACCTGATTTCTCAATGGAAACCATGAAAGCCAGAAGAGTTTAGATAGATGTGCTACAGACACTAAGGGAACATGGATGCAAGCCTAGACTATTATACCCAGCAAAGCTTGCATTCACCATCGATGGAGAAAACAAGATATTCCATGACAAAAACAGATTTAAACAATATGTAGCCACAAATCCAGCCTTGCAGAAAGTAATAGAAGGAAAATCACAAACCAAGGAGTCCAACAACGCCCAAAATAACTCAGGCATCTAGCAACCCTTCACCAGCACAACTAGAAGAAGGGAAACACACAAACTCTACTACAAAAAAAAATGATCGGAGTTAACAACCACTGGACATTAATATCACTTAATATCAATGGACTCCATTCACCTATAAAAAGGCACAGGCTAAGAGATTGGATACGAAAACAGGATCCAACATTCTGCTGTTTACAAGAAACACACCTCAACCACAAAGACAGACACCTACTCAGAGTAAAGGGTTGGGAAAAGGTTTATCAAGCAAATGGACCTAAGAAACAAGCCGGTGTGGCCATACTAATTTCTAACAAAGTTTACTTCAAACTAAAATCAATCAGAAGAGATGGAAAGGGACACTTTATACTCGTAACAGGAAAAATCCTTCAGAATGAAGTCTCAATCATGAATATCTATGCCCCTAATATAAAAGCTCCCACTTATGTAAAAGAAACACTTCTAGAACTCAAGGCAGCCATCAAACCACACACACTAATAGTTGGAGACTTCAACATTCCTCTCTCACCAATGGACAGGTCAATCAGACAGAAACCTAACAGAGAATTAAAAGTCTTAATGGAGGTAATGAACCAAATGGTCTTAACAGACATCTATAGAACATTCCACCCAAATAGGAAAGAATATACCTTCTTCTCTGCAGCTCATGGAACCTTTTCAAAAATTGACCATATACTTGGTAACAAAGCAAACTTCCACAGTTACAAAAAAATATTAGTAACCACCTGTGTCTTATTGGATCACCATGGATTAAAATTAGAAATCAACAACAATGCTACCCCCAGAAAGCACAAAAACTCATGGAAACTGAACAGTCAACTACTGAACCACACCTAGGTCAAGGAAGAAATAAAGAAAGAAATTAAAGTCTTTCTTGAATTTAATGAAAACAAAGACACAACATACTCAAACCTATGGGACACAATGAAAGCAGTGCTAAGAGGAAAGTTCATAGCACTAAGTGCCCACTTAAAGAAAACAGAGAAAGCACTCATTGGTGACTTAACAGCACACCTGAAAGCTCTGGAAAAAAAAAGAAGCAGATTCACCTAGGAGAAGTAGAAGACTGGAAATAATCAAGCTGAGGGCAGAAATCAACAAAATAGAAACACAGAAAACAATCCAAAGAATCAATGAAACAAAAAGCTGGTTCTTGGAGAAAATCAAAAGGTTGACAAACCCTTAGCCAAACTAATCAAACGGCAGAGAGAGAACACGCAAATTAATAAGATCAGATATGAAAAGGGGGACATAACCACAGACACAGAGGAAATTCAGAGAATCATTAGATCTTACTACAAAAGCCTGTATGCCACAAAATTGAAAAATGTAAAAGAAATGGACACTTTTTAAGATAAATACCATATACCAAAGTTAAACCAGGACCAGGTAAATGCTCTAAATAGTCCTGTTAGTCACGAAGAATTAGAAACTGTTATCAGGAACCTCCCTATTAAAAAGAGCCCAGAACCAGATGGTTTCAATGCGGAATTCTACCAGAACTTCCAAGAAGACCTAATACCTATACTCCTTAAGGTATTTCATAATATAGAAACACAAGAGTCACTGTCAAATTTATTTTATGAAGCTACAGTTACCCTGATACCTAAACCACACAAAGACTCAACCAAGAAAGAGAATTATAGGCCAATCTCACTCGTGAACATTGACGCAAAAATTCTCAATAAAATACTGGCAAACCGAATCCAAGAACACATTAGAAAAATTATCCATTACGATCAAGTAGGCTTCATCCCAGAGATGCAGGGCTGGTTCAACATACGAAAATCTATCAATGTAATCCATCATATAAATAAACTGAAGGAAAAAAACCATATGGTCATCTCATTAGATGCTGAAAAAGCATTTGACAAAATTCAGCACCCCTTTATGATAAAGGTCTTGGAGAGATTAGGGATACAAGGGTCATTCCTAAATATAATAAAGGCTATTTACAGTAAGCCAACAGCCAACATCAAATTAAACGGAGAGAAACTCAAGGCCATCCCACTAAATTCAGGAACATGACAAAGCTGTCCACTCTCTCCTTATCTCTTCAATATAGTGCTTGAAGTTCTAGCAATAGCAATAAGACAACATAGGGGAATCAAGGAGATTCGATTTGGAAAGGAAGAAGTTAAACTTTCATTATTTGCAGATGATATGATAGTGTACATAAGGGACCCCAAAAACTCCACCAAAGAACTCCTACAGCTGATAAACTCCTTCAGTAATTTGGCAGGATACAAGATCAACTCCAAAAAATCAGTTGCCCAAAGGATGAGGAAGCAGAGAGGGAAATCAGAGAAGTATCACCTTTCACAATAGCCACAAATAGCATAAGATATCTGGGAGTAACTCTAACCAAGGAAGTGAAGGATTTATTTGACAACAACTTTAAGTCTTTGAAGAAGGAAATTGAAGAGGATACCAGAAAATGGAAGGATCTCCCTTGCTCTTGGATTGGGAGGATCAACATAGTAAAAATGGCAATTCTACCAAAAGCAATCTATAGATTCAATGCAATCCCCATCAAGGTCCCATGAAAATTCTTCACAGATATTGAGAGGACAATAATCAACTTTATATGGAAGAACAAGAAACCCAGGATAGCCAAAACAATCTTATACAATAAAGGTACTTCTGGAGGCATTACCATCCCTGACTTCAAACTCTATTACAGAGCTACAGTATTGAAAACAGCTTGGTATTGGCATAAAAACAGAGAAGTCGACCAACGGAATCATATAGAAGACCCGGATCTTAAACCACAAACCTATGAACACCTGATTTTTGATAAAGGAGCCAAAAGTACACAATGGAAGAAAGAGGGCATCTTCAACAAATGGTGCTGCCATAACTGGATGTCAACCTGTAGAAGAATGAAAGTAGATCCATATCTATCACCATGCACAAAACTCAAGTCCAAATGGATTACAGACCTCAATATTAATCTGAACACACTGAGCTTGATAGAGGAGAAAGTGGGAAGTACTCTACAACAAATGGGCACAGGGAACCATTTCCTGCGCATAACCCCAGCTGCACAGACATTAAGGGCAACATTGAATAAATGGGACCTGAAGTTGAGCAGCTTCTGTAAAGCAAAGGACATTGTCACTAAGACACAAAGGCAGCCTACTGACTGGGAAAAGATCTTCACCAACCCTGCAACTGACAAAGGTCTGATCTCTAAAATATATAAGGAACTCAAGAGACTAGACTTTAAAATGCTAATTAACCCAATTAAAAAATGGGGCACTGAACTGAACAGAGAATTCTCAAGAGAAGAAGTTCAAATGGCCAAAAGACACTTAAGGTCATGCTCAACCTCCTTAGCTATCAGGGAAATGCAAATCAAAACAACTTTGAGATACCATCTTACACCTGTCAGATTGGCTAAAATCCAAAACACCAATGATAACCTTTGCTGGAGAGGTTGTGGGGTAAGGGGTACACTCATCCATTGCTGGTGGGAATGCACACTTGTGCAACCACTTTGGAAAGCAGTGTGGTGGCTTCTCAGGAAATTCAGGATCAACCTTCCCCAGGACCCAGTAATTCCACTCTTGGAAATTTACCCAAGAGATGTCCAATCATACTACAAAAGCATTTGCTCAACTATGTTCATAGCAGCATTATTTGTAATAGCCAGATCCTGGAAACAACCTAGATGCCCTTCAGTGGAAGAATGGATGAAGATACTGTGAAATATATACATGTTAGAATACTACTCAGCAGCAAAAAACAATGACATCTTGAATTTTGCATGCAAATGGATGGAAATAGAAAACACCATTCTGAGTGAGGTAACCCAGACCCAAAAAGAGGAACATGGGATGTACTCACTCATAATTGGTTTCTAGCCATAATTAAAGGACATCAAGCCTATAATTCGGGATCCTTGAGAAGATAATAAGAAGGTGAACCCAAAGAAAAACATATAGTAATCCTCCTGGATATTGGAAGTAGACATGATCGCCGGGCAAACATTGGGAACTTGAGGGTGGGGCGAGATGGAGCCAAGGGAAGATGGGGAGAGAAAAGCGTGAAGGGTAGAATGGGGGGAGCTCGGAGGAATGGGATGCTTGGGCTATAGGAAGGGTGGATATGGGAGCAGGGAAGTATATATCTTAATTAAGGGAGCCATCTATGGGTTGTCAAGAGACTTGAGTCTAGAGGAGTTCCCGGGTTTCCAGGGAGATGCCCCCAGCTAGTTCCTTGGGCAGCTGAGGAGAGGGAGCCGGAAAAGGCCAGTTCCTATAGCCATACTGATGAATCTTGCATATTACCATAGAACCTCCACCTGGCGATAGATGAAGAAAATGACTGAGCCCCACATTGGAGCACCAGACTGAGCTCCCAAGGTCCTGATGAGGAGCAGAAAGAGGGAGAACATGAGAAAGAAAGTCAGGACCATGAGGGATGCGTTCACCCATTGAGAGGATGGGAGAGAACTAATAGGAGATCACCAACTTCAGTTGGAATGGGACTGATGGAACATGCGACCAAACTGGACTCTCTGAATGTGACTGACGGTGGAGGTTGACTGACTGAGAAGCCAAGGACAATGGCACTGGGCTTTGATTCTTCTGCATGGACGGGCTCTGTGGGAGCCTTCTCAGCTTGGTTGATCACCTTTCTGGACCTGGGGGCAGTTGGGAGGACCTTGGTCTTAACATTGAGTAGGGAACCCTGATGGCTCCTTGGCCTGGAGTGGGAGGGAGGGGGGTATGGATGAAGGGGGGGAGAGGGATGGGGAAGGAGGAGGGGAGGAGATGGAAATTTTTAAATATAAAAAATAAACCATAAAAAATAAAAAAGAAGATGCTAGAGTCAGTATATTTATATGCTTCGAAGAAAGAGCTAACAAAAAGACATTTTTCATATCCACACTTTTATATAAAGTATGAAGAGTGTCTGAAAAGATGGTTCACAGGTAAGCATAGCTGTTCTACAAGCAAAACTGAGTTTGACTCCCCAGCACCTATAGAAAATGTTGGCATGTATGCACATAACCATAAACCCAGCATTGGGAGTGAAGAAGGCATATCTCAGTCTAGCTGAAAGGCTGTTCTTCTGGTTCAGTGGGAGACCCTGTCTCTCAAGGCAATACAGTAATGTTGATCTATATAGAAAAATGCCTGATGCCCTGCTCTGGCCTCTGCATGTATATGGTGTAGTGGCATTTCAATTGTATTTTAATAAATAAAGTTTACCTGACAATCTGAGAGTAAAACAGCCCCACTGGTCAGCGTTACAGACCAGGTAATAGTAACATACACCTTTAATATCCCAGTAGCTACAATGACATGCACCTTTAATCCTAGTAGCCACACTAGTTGCCACAGAAACCATGCAGTGCATGCCTTTAATCCTGGTGGTGGTGCACACCTTAAATCTTAGCCCAATAGAGGATTATAAAATGGGAAGATACAGCTCTCAGACTCAGTCTCATTCTGAGATTCCTGAAGGCCGGATTGCTATTTCAGACTGAGGTCAAAGTAAGCCAGTGGCTGGTTGCTTTGCTTTTTGGCTCTACAGGTTGAACTCCAGTTTTCTGAGTTTTTAATAATCATGCCTCAACAAGGTGAGCACATACATGCATGCACCACACGCATAACACTTCATTCCATACACAGAAATACACATGCAGAGAAAGTAACTTACAAAGAGGGATAACCGTTAATCTCTGCCAGGAGGTTAAAAGAGGGAAATTTGCTTTGTTCCTGAGAGTATTAACACGGGATTGTAAATATGTACTGGTGAGTACATACACTTGTACTATTTCGCAAGAAAGGTCTTATATTTTCTGCCTTGGGGCAGATGGGAAGTGGAGGCCTTTTAGTTTGGAATATTTCGAGGTAGTGTGTGATGGGGAACTTCAGCCAATCACATTCTGTTTTGGGCGTGTTCCCCTGGGGCCAAAGAAAAACATATAAAACATACATGTGCATTTGTCTCCTCCTCTTTGGTTCCCTGAGCTCCTGGCATTCGAGGGATCTTTGGTCATGCAAGTTTTCCCTCAATTATTAAAAACTAAATCTTCTGTATTGAGCTGGTTTGGTTATTTATCAATTGACCACGCCCCTACACGTGTGATGGTCTGAAGGCAAGAGACAGTGAAGCCAAAGCACCACATAGGGAAAGAAGTTGCATGAATGCAACCGGACAGGCTAGCTAAGGGCAGTCTTGCCATATATAAATTTAAATAAGAGTTGATTTTTTTTCACATGAGAAAAATCCCCCAAAAGGAGTCTAGGGTCATGTTGTAACTCTACTATGCCATTATTGTCACATCGCTACATCATTCTTCTTCCTCCTTGTTATATGGCTTTGTTGCAGTATTGGCTCCTGGACAAGGGCATTGTTCCAACTGAGTTCTATGAAGGGAGCAGGATGGAGGAAGTAGTGGCTTTCTCTTAAGGAGGAAAGGTAGTCTTTCACTCGGACTTCCCTTAACCTCCTTGTTCAGAGCCATGTCCCTTCACCTCCCTTGTTGCAAAAGAGGATAGGAATTCCAGGCTTTTATGTCTTTAGCTGCTCTAGTAGAGGGGTGCCAGAAAGGGAAATTCAACAACGGGTTAATAACACAGAGTATCTGTCATAGAAATGACTTCAAGGAAATGACACATTTCAAGAAAAAAAAAGGAACCGGGGGGGGGGGAGGATTCCAGAAAATTTAGGGCTTGAGTTTTAGTAATGTAAAAAGTTAGTGCTATTTAGAAGCTATATGCATTTTTATAGGTAAAACAAGTCCTCTTGATAGACTGGGTGATCTGGTTTTGCTATTAGTTCTGGGTTCTGCTGACTTCAGCTTAGATATTAATATATCTGAGATCAACTGGCTTAATCTGGTGATGGTTGGTCTAAGATATTCTTGTTCTCTCAACATAGTCCCAAAATTTTTATGTTGGATTTATTCTTATCCAGAGGAAGGCATCCTAGAGATGTAATGTCTCTTGTGTCCTGGTCTTGAAATATAATTGGAACAATATAATAAATCGCTTATACTTTGCATTGGGTAAAGCAAGTTACAAGATTATCCCAGATGCTAAAAGTGAGGAAATGGACTCCATCTTTTTGGAAAAGAAACATTCATCTTATAATATAAACATATTTAGTATGTAGATAAAAAAGGAAAACTGGAGCCATTTAGTTAAAATCTATCACATTGTATGTTCCTGAATAATTATTGAAATTCATGACTCTGGAAACTCTATTTGCTTCATATAGATAGCAGTAAATGTCCACATCTCAACCTATCTTATATCAGCCAAAATAAGTGATTTAAAATGTCAGGGATATTGGGCACTTTTAACCCTAAGTACTTGGGAGGCAAAGGCAGGTGAACCTCTGCAAGTACAAGGCCAGCCTGGCGTATAGAGTGAATTTCAGGCTAACCTGGGATACATAATAAGACACTCTCTCAAAAAGGTCAGAAATGGGGGCTGTAGAGATTGCTTAGTAATTAAGAACACTTATTGTTCTTGCAAAGGACACAGGTTCTGTTCCCAGCACTCATATGGTTCCAGTCTTGTGGAACTCCAGATCCACAGTATCTGATACCTTCTCCCAGCTTCCATGGGCACTACAAATACATGGTACATAGACATACATGCAGGCAAAACACCCACACACATACAATAAAAATAAAATTTAATAAAGTCAGTGTTGTTAGTAATAAATATGGGTGGACATATAACATTTAGAATTTATCATGATTCGATTTTTTTCATTTGACATGCTAACCCTAGTAGCACTGAATTCTTGTCATTTAGTAATGATAATTTCCCCACTCATATAATAAAGTATAAATTCATCACTGAATTGCTTGGTTATCCTATGCCTGGTTTATCAAGCAACTTAGAGCATTAGTAAAGCTCAGACACACAGCGATGGCATGGAGGGAAGAGAACTCTTTGTATATTCAGTGATCCTTAACACAGCTGAAACTAACAGCATCAATTTTAGTGTTTTCAAAGATGTAAGATTATCAATGATTCTACTGACTGCATTTGTTCCCATCCAGAACACACATCTTTCCATCTGTGGCAGCATAGACCACCTTCTCCCCTCTGCTCTTCTTTCCTCTTCCCCCTTTCTATTAGCTCTGTATGAACACAGGATTAGAAGAAGGAAAAATTGGAACCCTAAGCCTACAATCTGAATGACTAAAGTTTCTCTGATTATGATGTTCTCAACTATCACAATGATGCTGCTATCAAGTTACTGGACCTGAAGAGGAACCTACTTTCCTTACCAGTTGTTAAATGATGAATCAGTACAGATAAATGATGAAACAGTACAGATGCCAAGAAACAGAAGAGGTTTAAGCTCAGTCACAGCCTTTTACACAGTTTAACAAATTTTCCCTTGAAAGTTACTTTCTTTCCAATGACACTTTTCATGCTAGTGTGTTAAAAATGCCACTGACTCAAGCTTTTTATTAACTTGTCAATGTATCCAAAGCATTTCTCAGAGCCTCCATGGGGATTTTCTTGTCTATTAAACCTACATGGTGCCACATAGGCTTTCCTCCCTAATTAACAATGACAGGTTCTTTTTAGTGGAAATATTCCACTCTCAGTACAAGAGGGAGCAGGTGGGTGGAAATGGCTTTGGATCATTTGCTAGGCAAGGAAAGGGAAGCTAACAGTGTTAACAACCATATGGCTTCAAAGGGAATATTGAGCAAATGGGCCTAGGCATGAAATCAGACAAATTAATAATGGATTGAAGTGACATAGGCTGCTTCCACTAAAGGAAACGGAGTATCTTGGAATGAGACTTCCTTACCTCGAGACTGCATTGCTGAGTCCACAACTTCAGTTTATCTATACTGCTGGTATGTGAGACTGTCTGGGATCTTTGAAATTACTCTGTGGTGTTTGTGGACACCATTACCCACTCCGTAGGTATATTTTGTTTGTTTGATTGGTCAAAGCAGGGTTTCTCTGTGTATCCCTGGCTGTCCTGAAACCTGCTTTATAGACCATACTGGCCTCAAAATCAGAGATCCTTGGGATTAAAGGCATGCACCACCACCAGCTAACTTCCATAGGAGTCTTTGGTAGACCAAAGTTTTCTGTTTGTTCTGTTTGTTTTTGAGTAATCTCCACAGTCTGACTTCTTCCTCAATTTCACTGGTTCATATCATCCTGGACAGAACTGTGCATGCTATTTGACTTCCACCCACTTCACCATGTCAATAGAATCAGATTCCAGGGCATGGCTCTTTCTCAATTTGATTCCAAATTTAATAGCATAATGAAAGATATGGCTCAGATTCTTGGAACATCCCTAAAAGGAGGCCAAGAAATTTTAGGGTGGTTGTAGCAGAGTCAGGCTTACTCTTTCTCTCAAAGAAGGTACTCATTTATGCAGTGTGACTTGAGGATGACAGATCCTACTTTTCACCCAGATATTTATATGAAAAGCTTGCTAGAAAATCCAAAGTTTATACTATTGGATGATGAATCTGTTTGGCAAGTTCTAAATTTCAAATAAAAGGATCCGTTGCAATTTCCATTCCAAGTTTAAATGGCACACAAGCATAATAATCAAACACAAGATGCTTTTGGATGTCTAGCTCTAGGTGTGCCATGTGTAGATCTTGAAAGTTTTTATATCTAGAAAATACACACTGAAAAAACCCTCCAATCTTCTTTCATTTATTAGAGAGCTGAGATGCTAGGGGAAATATCATTGTGAGTTGTGGAGAGTCACAGCCCAACTTCATTTACAGGAAACAGAAACAAGTTGGGCCATGCACTAGTAAGAACGTTTAAGTAAGAATTTTGGGTACATGCTGGAAGCTGACTGTAGACCAGGATTGAGAGAGAGAATGTCCTGGGGAGGCATGCTTATGTAGATATTTGTATTTTCTTGGAATTTATTTATTATCATGTATTCATGGTGAGAGAGAGAGAGAGAGAGAGAGAGAGAGAGAGAGAGAGAGAGAGAGAGAGAGAGAGAGAGAGAGAGATCCCCTAGTGACTATGGTAGACTGATCAAAAGAAAAACATTGTGAAATGCTTAGAATATTCTTTATGCCAAAAGCGTAATCTGTTAAGTGCAAATACTTCTGGGGAGAAGGAGCTTCCCCACATAAGAAGCGTACTTCCCCTATTTCATTCCCTTCTCATTATTTACCTTTAAGAAAAGAAAGCAAAGCCTTTGAAGGTTACAAAACTAAGACATAAGGCTGTTAACAGGCTAAGGTTGCTTCAGAAGTTGTACAATGTTTTACATCTATACCATCTCACTGGTGCCACAGGGCGCCACTGTAAAGACAGTGGATTTCTTTTTTTAATCTTAATTTATTTTTATATAATGTTAATTAGTGTTTTACCTGCATGTATGTCTTTGTGAAGGTGTTAGACTCTGGAACAGAAATTAAAGATAGATGTGAGCTGCCATGTGGGCTCTGGGAATTGAATCTGGGTCCTCTGGAAGCCAGTGTTCCCAACCACTGAGCCATCTCTCCAACCTAGAGATAGTAGATTTCAAATGAAAGTTCAGCATGATGACAACACTTGGGTTTTATTAGAGATAGCTAATGTCAACAAGGAAGGCAAAAATAAAGGCAACCAGTGCATAATAAATACAATTAGTATATAGCTCAGTAATAGAGGATTTACCTAGTATACATGAAATCCAAGGTCTCGTCCCTAGCACTACAAACAAGCAAACATTAAGTAAGGAGACAAATACCTTAAAAGACTTCATAAGCTCTGAAACCTAGTTAAATATACAATCAAACATAGCCCAACTTGTAGCCACATTAACATGGAATTTATAGTAAAGGTCCATGTTTCTATTAGCTAATATATTATGCTTGACTTTTAATAAATAATTCAAACCATCTTTAAAAGGAATGAAAAAATCACAGTATGTGGGAGTCCCCTCTGTGTGCTCTTATTACCATTAATGAATAAAGAAACTGCTTTGACCAATTCATAGGGCAGAATTTAGGTATGTAGGGAAGACAAAACTGAATGCTGGGAGAAGGAAAGAGTCAGAGAGATGCCATGGATCTTACGCCTGAGACAGACACAGATTCGAATCTTTGCTGGTAAGCCACTGCCATGTGGCACTATATAAATTAATAGAAATGGGTTAAATTAATATAAGAGTTAGCCAATAAGAAGCTAGAGCTAATGGGCTAAGCAGTGCTTTAATTAATATAGTTTCTGTGTGGTTATTTTGGTTCCAGATGGCCAGGACAAACAAGAAGCCCCTCCTTGCTACAATTTGCACCAATGTGATAGACTAAATCCATTTAAAAACCCGAAGGCTTAATTTTAAATATAGCAAAAACAGCCATGCAGTTTTAAAATGCCAGCTATCTGGGTTATGCTGCTAATGCAACCTCTGGCTCTTATGGGAGACAGAGAATTTGGATGGGGTTTGTGAGTAAAGTGCTATGACTTGCTTGATGGCAACGTGGACTTTCTGTGTGCCTGGAAATGGGGCAGTGCATAAGGCTAGAGTCAAAAGCGGCTCATAGGCACAAAGGGCTTGGCCATGCTGAGCTATGAAGAGCTTGGGCAGAAACTACTGTGTTTATCATAATAATAGCACGAGTTAAATTTCAGACTGGGTAGGCAAACAGGTGGTACCACATTACCCCTACTAATGACGCAACTTCAGTTTTTAAGAAGAGCTTGGCATTTTAAGAAGTGCTCCTGGACAGTAAAGAATTACAGATTTACAATAGGACAGATTCAGACACAAACAACCTCTAAATGGGTCACAGTGTTGGATAAATGTATGTAGGCTTGGAAGAGAGAAGAAAAGGAGTATAGAAAGTCATAAAAGTTAATCTTTTAAAAAAGGGTAAAGTCTTTAAAGAGACAGAGAACAGACAGTCATAGATTAAAAGGAGTAAAGAAAAATAAGTCACATAAAGATGGAGAATACACAGAGAGTCTGGATTATGTATATTATTGTGTTATCTTTGAATTTTTTGACTGTGAAGGAGCTAAGTACAGAGAGACATTTCTTTGTATAGGCTGCTAAGCTAAATGAGCATGTATATTATAAAGGTATCATGACTTTCAAATTTGTGTGTAAGGATATGTTACTTTGGAAAAGAGATTCTTCTTTTGTTTTCACAGAAGATGAGAACCTGTGGATTGCTTCTAGACCAATATGGCTTCATGGAACAAGACACCCTGAAAAGTTGCTGTAAACACCCCCACAAAGAAAATACTTTACTCAACTGCTGACTGAGATGAACCTAGCACACAAAACACACCATGAAAGACTTCATTAACAGTGCCCCCAAACAGCAGAAAGTAGTATGGACAGAACTACACCGATATTCCCAAATATTGTTTATAATTATTTGTTTACATTTAAAGGGGGATATGCTATAGAGATGAATAATTTGCTTTGGTGTGGATCTTGGTTTATTGATACAAATTTAAGGTCAATTTTGTTATGTGTATTTCTGCTCTTGATTAAGGTATTGTGATTGTGTGGCTCATTTAAAAATATAATGGATAATTAAGAAATATAAGTTAATAATCATCTATAATTGTCAAGCTTATAGTCATGTTAGGTTTTCTAGATGTATAGAGACATCTTTCAGTTAGATAGGTATTTTTTAAATCTTTCAGAGACTTTCAGAATATGGCTTTTAAATGTTTTAAAAATTTAGGACTTTTCATGGCAGTGAGACACATCTCCTCCTGGCAGCACCAATGTACTTCAAAAGGATGATGTGCATTGAAGAGGCTGCTTATGGAGTTGGTTAGCGATCTGGGCAAAAAACTGCTCTTGCCTGGACTGCTTTACTGGACATGCAGGACCTGTAGAGAAGTGACTGCTGAACTTGCCTAAAGGTGAGATGATCCTTGCGGCTTTCTGCTTCATGAAAGAGTCTGTGAGACATTCTGCAGGATACAAAAAAAAATGTGACTGACAAAACTCAAGTCCAAACGGATCAAAGACTTCAACATAAAGCCAGCCACACTGAACCTTATAGAAAAGAAAGTAGGAAGTACACTTGAATGCATTGGCACAAGAAACCACTTCCTAAATAGAACCCTAGCAGTACAGACACTGAGAGAAACAATTAATAAATGGGACCTCCTTAAACTGAAAAGCTTCTGTAAAGCAAAGGACATGGTCAACAAGAGAAAATGACGCCTACAAAATGGGAAAAGATCTTCATCAACCCCACATCAGATAGAGGTCTGATCTCTCACATATAGAAAGAACTCAAGAAACTGGACACCAAAAGGTCACATAATCCAATAAAAATGGAGTACAGACCTAAACAGAGAACTCTCAACAGATTAATCTAAAATGGCTGAAAGACACTTAAAAAAATGTTCAACATCCTTAGTCATCAGAGAAATGCAAATCAAAACAACTCTGAGATTCCATCTTACACCTGTAAGAATGGCCAAGATCAAAAACACTGATGACAACTTATGCTGGAAAGGATGTGGGGTAAGGGAACACCCCTGCATTGCTGGTGAGAGTGCAAGCTGGTACAGCCCCTTTGGATGTCAGTGTGGTGATTTCTCAGAAAATTAGGAAACAACCTTCCTCAATACCCAGTAATACCACTTTTTGGTATATATTCAAAGGATGCTCAATTGTGCCACAAGGACATATGCACAACTATGTTCATAGAAGCTTTGTTTGTCATAGCTAGAACCTGAAAACAACCTAAGTGCTCCTCGATCAAAGAATAGATAAGGAGGGCTAGAGAGATGGCTCAGCATTTAAGAGCATTGCCTGCTCTTCCAAAGGTCCTGAGTTCAATTCCCAGCAACCACATGGTGGCTCACAACCATCTGTAATGGGGTCTGGTGCCCTCTTCTGGCCTGCAGGCATACACACAGGCAGTATTATATACATAATAAACAAACAAACAAACAAACAAATAAATAAACAATATTTTTAAAAAGAATGGATAAGGAAAATGTGGTACATTTACATAATAGAGTACTACACAGAAGAAAAAAATAATGACATCTTGAATTTTTCAGGAAAATGGATGGAGCTAGAAAACATTATTTTGAGTGAGGTAACCCAGACACAGAAAGACGATTATCACATGTACTCACTCATATGTGGTTTTTAAACATAAAGCAAAGAAAGTCAGCCTACAAACCACAATCCCATAGAACTTAGACAACAATGAGGACACTAAGACTCACATACATATAATCTACATGGGAAGTAGAAAGTAGAAAAAGACAAGATCTCCTGAGTAAATTGGGAGCATGGGCACCTTGGGGGAGGATTGATGGAGGGAAGGAAGAAGCAGGGAGGGGAGCAGAGAAAAATGTAGAGCTCAATAAATATCAATAAAAAAAGAAAAAGTAACTGAACTGTCTTTGAAATTTCCTGCTTCATGGAAAAGTCTGCTGGATACTATGGGTCTGTAGGCCGAAGATGGATACCCCAATGGTACAAAAGCAGTACAGGCAGCAAAATGATATAGGTGGGTCTTCTGTCTATGTGTTACTTTCATTGGTCAAATAAAGAGACTGCCTTGGCCTTTTTAATAGGCCAGCTCTTAGGTGGATGGAGTAGACAGAACAGGATGCTGGGAGAAAGAAACAGAGTTCAGATGCCATGGAGCCAGCCTCTAGGTCAGACATGCTGAGTCTTTCCCGGTAAGCCACAACCCCATGGTGATACACAGATTGCTAGATATGGGTTAAACGAATATGTAAGAGTTAGCCAATAAGAGGCTAGATATAATGGGCCAGGCAGTGTTTAAAAGAATACAATTTGTGTGTTGTTATTTCGGGGCATAAGCTAGCCAGGCAGCCGGGAGCCGGGTGGCAGTTCGCTGTTCCTTCTACAGCAAGATGTTTCTGTCATTTCTAGAGTTTTTGAAGTTGCTTATAATGCACTTCCTGCTTACTTAGGTAATATTATATCCTCTGGAGTATTTGATGGAGTTGAATAATAGATAGATCATTATAGTATTCCTTAGTTATGATAAAAGAGAAAGTAGATATAAATATTGTAACTGCAATTCTTCTTTGATAAATACTTTGTTATCTGTAATTTTACTACGTTACAGTTAATATCTTCCTCTTTATTTAAAAAGAAAAGGGGAGGGATGTGGGAGTCCCCTCTATATGCTCTGATTACCATTAATGTATAAAGAAACTGTCTTGGCTCGTTGATAGGGCAGAACTTAGGTAGGCAAGGAAGACAAAACTGAATGCTAGGAGAAGGAGAGTCAGAGAGATGCCATGGATCCTCCACCTGAGACAGACACAGGTTAGAATCTTTGCTGGTAAGCCACTGCCATGTGGTGATGTACAAATTAATCAGAATGGGTTAAATTAATATGAGTTAACCAATAAGAAGCTAGAGCTAATGGACCAAGCAGTGTTTTAAATAATATAGTTTTAGTGTGGTTATTTTGGTTCTAAGCATCCAGGATGAACAAGTGGTCTCTCCTTGCTATAACAGTATGGATCTGGGAATGTATCTCTGTGGGTAGAATGCTTACTTAGCATGCATGGAGGTGTTTGACCTCCAGCATTGCATTAACTTGGTGTGGTGGATCATACAGGTCCTGTAATCTTGACATTCAGGAGTGGAGGCAAGGGGATTAGAAGTTCAAGGATATGAATTAGATACCCAACTCAAGCTCAGGTTGGATTTCAAGGGACCTATGTACAAAAATACAAAACATAAAAGAAATAAAAGAAATGAAGGAAGGAAGAACAAAATTAAACCAGGACACAGATGTACTAATTATCACAGAGTAGAGTTAGGGAGAACTATAGTTAGGGAGAATTGAAAGAAGACTTAGTTAAGAACAGTTGCTGTTTTTCCAGAGGCCCTGGGCTGGATTCCAAGTACTCACATGGTGGCTCACAACTTCCTGTAACTACAGTTTCAGAAGATTTGATTCCATATTTTGTCCTCTATGAGCACCAGGTATACATGTGGTACATATGGATCAATGCAGGGAAAACATATGCACAAGCATAAAATAAAAATAAATATTAAAAACATAATTGTAATTAATACATTAAGGATTGTACTATATAAAACAGACAGCATGTAAAAGCAGATCAGTAATTTAATTAGAGGGTAAGAATTATTTAAAAAGGAATACTAGAAATAACAAAATTCTAGCAGAAATAAAAAATATTTTTGATGGATTCATCATTATTCTGGACATTGCTAGGGAAATAATCAGTGAACTGGTAAGCAAGTTAATTGAAACTTTCTAAAATGAAATGAAAATATAGAATATTATCTACAGATCTTCAGCAAGTAAAATAACAGTTTTACCATAATTACCACAATTAAAACATACTTTTGGGGAGAAGTATGAGATTGAATAAAGGATACCCTTTTCTAGAAACACTATAATAATCCATAAAATGTTTCAGCAAGTTCCTTATTTGCAATTGATTAAATTCTGAAGGAGAAACTTTCTAACCAATGATATTGCTATCTTATCTGAGACAATTGGAATTATTTAAGGAATCAGTTTGTATACATTGATAAAGATGTTTGAACCGTTTAACAAGAAGGAAGATTTATTTCTCTCCCATAAGAAGGCTCAAGCTGATCGTTAGAAAGATAAAGACCCAAAGCCACACAGTCATTAAAGGACTTACATTCTTTTCTTTTTGTAACTTTGCCATCATCTATGATATTTTTCTCATCTTCTGAGTCATATTTGACTCATTATCAGCATGTCTGTGTTAACAAATATGGGAAAAGGGGAAAGGAAGCAAAGCTTACAGATTTTCCTTAACAAATATGGAAAAGGGGGAAAGGAAGCAAAGCCCACGGATTGTCCTTTTAAGAATGAGTAAATGATTAAATATATCACTGGTCCTTCTTAGGTTTGTCAACAATTTCTTTTACTTAGTAACTTTTGTGCTCAGCTCTTGTCTTTCCCCTCAGTTTTCTTTCCTGTGCACTCAGAGTACCAGTGACTTAACTGAAGGCACCTGAAACACTGAGTTTTGGAGGGAAGGCAAAAGCTTTTAGCTGAGCTTTTGTGTTTGTCTGGTCCTTGCAAGCTGGTCAAGAATAATTATGTAAGGCTCTTGAGTGGGCATTGGTGCTGTAATTTCAGATATTTAGGAGGCTGAGTGAAGTGGATCATGAGTTCAAAGCCTGCTTGGTTTATAGAGTGAGACTTGGAATGACCATTTTGTCTCTATGGTGCAGGGAGTATCAGTTTCTTTGCTTAGTTCACAAGTGCTAAGGAAATAACTAAATTCGTATTCTGTTAAGTCAGCCTCACTTCTGATGGTAGGTTCAACACTGTTTTATTCAGATGCTCCATTTAAATTATATACAACACATATAAGTTTATGAGTATACATAAATATATACATATATATGTTAAATGAAGTTATACCACTTGGGCCACCAATTTCCCCCACAAGAGCCAGGGACTACCAAAGAAAACCCTTAATATCAGGCATGAGTAGCCTTCGTCTAAGTTATTAGTTATGCTGTTTCCAGTGACTCTCAGAACAATACAGGTTATTTATGTTGCCCTTGGTTACCTCTAAGAGATTTAAGTTCCTCTTGCTGAAGACACCATACACTTTGGACAAAGGACTTAAGAAGATTTGAGCTTGGTCTAAGCTGAAAGTCACCTCCTTTCATAGTATCATAAAGTACTGTATAAGCTGACAAGGGCGGGAAGCGATCAGCAGTCCCATACAACAGAGATGCCAATGAGCTTTAACAAGGACCACCATTTGCAGATATCCCTAAAGGTGCACTAGTGCCACTCATAGTTTAGAGATAACCAATAGTTGTCTGATTGGACTTACAACCCACTCAATAGGAGGGAAATCATGCCTAGTTCAAGAAATAAAGCCAACTACATAGAGCTGGTGAGGACGTGGATCTTAGAAATAACCTACTGCCATTGTTTTACTATACTAGCATGATCCTTAACTTTATAGGAAAATGTATCCTCATACACATAGGTAAGTGTTCCTCTCACCACTCATCGAAGAAGCTTCTCTAAAGATGCTTCTCCTCAAACAGAACAGAGAGCACTGTAGAAAACCCCAACAGGTCATGATTCAGAGATCAGTGAATCATGTGGAGACCAGGCCCAAAAGACACAACTACAATACAACTCCTGCACTTTAAACTCAATGAAGATTTTGGCAGAGGAGGCAGAAGGACCGCAGAGCTAGAGGACCAGGAAGTCAGCTCTGAAATAGCATTTCCTAGAAACAATAGGGAAGCTACACCCATGATACCTCAACAATTTGGTTGCTTTCAAAGACTCGACAAATGATAATGTGGAATGGGGAAATCTCACAGAGTCCTACCCTTAGACCAAGACGTTTGGGAAACTAATAGCTACTGCAATGGAGGGATTGGCCTTTCCTCAGGATGAGCCCCCTCATTAGTTATCCAATTCAAACTGGTCAGTTGAAATTGTATACACATAAACTACACTAAAGGGACTCAGCATGTTATATTTATATATTTATGCATATGCATGTAACAAAAACAATAAAAAAGACCACCATTTTGAGAGAGTTGGGGGGGACATGAAAGACATTGGAGGTTGGGGCATGAACAGGTTTGGAGAGAAGATAAGGAAATGGAGAAGTGATGCAATTGTATTTTAATTTTTAAAAGTTTAATAAAAATAAAAATAATATCCTGAAAGATAATAATTTTTTTCACAGACACTCTAACTTTGGAGGCAGACAGACATATATGACAACTTCTCAAAGTCATCTGACTTTCTTCTTACTTGTTATCACGAATGCTATCCTCATCTGTTGTGTTATAGGTGAGCCCTAATATTTTATCTTCTGAATTACAAAAACAAGACAAAAGGAGCTACAAAGTAAGAATATTCTTCTTAAAAATATGGCACAAATTTCATGCATTTCTCCCACCTAAGGCTGTACCAGTGCTTGCTTGGATCAACACGCTGAGATATTTGTCCAAGTTCAAGTACTATGTGAGTTTATTGTTAAATAAAGTCATTACAAAAATCTAAACCCTATAACATCATCACTGAACACATATTACTGAAAATCAGGTCTATATTTGGTAGGTCTTTAAAGTACTTTAGTAGCCGTTACTATTATCTATGCTGTTGCGACCATTTGCATGAATGTTGTCTATAAGGGAACACTATTGGGTAATAGTGTGCTACTGCAAACTTCTTTCAATGGCTTCGTTCAGTTGCTTAGTAGCTTAAAAGCAGAAATAGCTGGGCTATTTATATCACAGAAACTGTTGAGAGCTACAAATCATACACCTATTCCAGAGAACTGAGTCTTAACTATTACTTCCATTGTATTTTGTTGGCCAGAATGTGTCAACATTGTCATACATAGCTGCAAGAGAAGTTAATATATGTCGTCTTTAGCATAGGTAGACACACACTTTTCCTAAATGTAAGGATTATACCAAGAGAAAATGGATTATGTATATTGCTAGACAATTAGCAGTATTATATTTAAAATAAAACATTAAGAGTTTGACAAGTTTCTATGCCTGGGAATATGCTCTGTCATCAGTTCATTAGGAGAGATGATGATAAACTCAAAACAAATTTTGAGACCTGCCCAATCCACTATCACAAAGTTGATAAAAGCTTGAGATTTTAGCTTATTATTCTTCAGATAAAACAAACTTCCTTTCCCTCTGTCTGTGCCTAGAAAACCCAAAAACATACAAGTAAATCTATAAATGTGATAGAAAACAAGAAGAGGGGCCCTTCATAGACTAGATGCTATAAAAAAAACCATCAGAGGACAATAAATGAGTAGCAAAACAAAATGTGCCCAGGAGGATGGAGAATTTGAACAGTAAGAGCCATGAAGGGAGACTCCATACCCGGCTCAATTTGCAGAGGCATTTAGGTGAATGCATTGGATATCTACATATATAAAAGAAAGTCTGACTGTGAGTGGTGGTGCAGGCTATTAACTTGGGGGGGGGGGGAGGGCAGAGACCAGATGATCTCTAAGTTTGAGGTCAGCCTGAGCTACATAGTGAGGCCCAGTCTAAAAAAATCTGCACTTTTGATTTGGTAAGGAGCTGGAATGTGAGGAAACCTGGTTCATCCTGCCTTCCTTTATGCAGGTCTTACAAAGGATAGTCTTGCTTTAAGCTTTGGGTCTGTGGGTATTGTTTTCACTCGATATACCAGGTTCTCCAATTTATTGTTATAGAGATAAATGAGGGAAAGGAAGATATGGTCAGTAATTAGACACAATGTTTAAATATTTGTTTGTAATCTAAACATGCAGCAATCAATCTGTTTGTTCTTCCTATGTTAAAATATAATCATATTTGCAGCACATAATATGGCCAGAGATTTGCTTTACGCATATGTGACTTATATTAAATGGGCAATGTGTCCAAACACTTTATCTTTCAAAATTATATTAGAACCTAGAATGAAAATGCCAGAAGTAAAACATTTTCAGTATGATACATGTGAAGCTGCTTACATACTTCCTTAAAGCTAAAACAATAGGGTCGATTTGCAGCAATGTATTTTCCCAGTATATCAGAAAAGCCATTAAAGAGTTATGGATGCAGGCTTGGTTTTGATATGAATGATTATAATGCTTCTGTGCCTTTAACAGAGATGGAAACTGCTGTTGAGACAAATGATTCTCTAGGGTACTGGGTATTTGACTTCTAGAAACAAGAAAACAAAAATATATTTATACTAGGAATAGGGGGACACTCCTGTGATGACAGCATTCAGGAGACTGGCAGCAAGATAAGCATAAATTCAAAGCCAACCTAGTCTACATAGTAACTTTCAGGCCAGCTAGAAATTCATAGAAAGTCCCTGTCTCAAGAAAATAACCACAAAAATATTTTAATAATTTATGTCTCATTTTTTTTTATCTTTGGAGACATGTCTTGAACATTGAATACAAAGTACCACAACGTCCTTAAACAAACACAATGCTGCCTACATACTTAGCTGTGTAACATGCACGCAGTACCTGCAGAGGTCACAAGAGGGCATTGGATCCCCTGCAACTGGAGTGTGGGTGCTAATACTCAAACTTGGGTCTTCTGGAAGAAAAGCAACTGCTCTTAACCTCTGAGCCATCTCCCCAGTCATTATTTATTATCTTTAACATCTTTGTTTGAAAATTGTGGTGGTTTGAATGAAAATGGCCCCCAGAGTCTTATAAGGAGTGGCACTGTTAGGAGGTTATGCCATTGCTGGAGGAGGTATGACTTTGTTGGAGGACATGTATCACTGGGGGTGGGCTCTAAAATGGTCAAGTCAGGCCCAGTATCATTCTCTCTTCCTGTTGCCTGCCAATCATCCAGATGTAGATTCTTGGCTCCCTCAGTATCATATCTGCCCCCACACTGCCATGCTTCCAGTCATGATGATACTAGACTTAACCACTAAACCTCTGAACTGGAAGTCAGCCCCAATTAAATGCTTCCCATTATAAGAATTGTCCTCATCATGACATCTCTTTACAGCAATAAACCCTAACTAAGACAAATGTCTTCAGGAAAACAATTTCTGTTAGGAAATTTTGGCATTATCCGTTGTGTTCAAGTTTATCCATCAGCGGGAAAGGATAAAAACTAGATCCTAGGCCAGGAGACTTTCTTCCTTCTCAAGTCTCCTTCGTTTTTAAATTTTTTAAATCCTGCCTCTGTAATACAGAAGAAAATGAGAGAACTAGCTTAACTGCTTTAAAACATGCTGTGGCCTAGCATACGCTTGCTGTTCTGTCTTTAAAATAGGTTCTGCTATTCTCCCCAAGTTGCTAATGCTAGGCAGGAGATCTGCAACTTTTCATTTCATTTCTAACTCCGAGGGAATAATATAAACACCAAAGTTTATAAGGGGAGAGTAACTCTGTACCAACCCTACCTTCTCTCTGCAGAGGCTGAACCAGCAGAAAAGGAAGAATAAGACAGAGTTGATCATTTCCCACAGACACCTTGAAACTGTGCTTTCCACTGTGACAAGGACCAGGGTTTTTAATGAGTCTTATTCTGACCCCCTCTCCTTCTTTCACTTTTTGGAAAATCTCAAGTTATTGAAGGTCCATGAGAAGATGTTAAATGGAGAGGAAAACAATTTGCATATGAAAAGCCTATAGTGAGCTAGTCTTGGAAAAGAAAAAATCCAGAAAGGCTGCAGATTTATGTGAGAGAGGTTCCAGGAAGACTTGCAGAGAGTAAGCAGGCAGATCAGAGGACACTCCCAGAAATGAGTGGCTCAGTGGTACATAAGAGAGAATGCCAGACAAGTCTTGCTGAACGAAGAGATGAACTTTAAAAAGCTCCTTTCATATTTGTTAAGTGTATGTGTGTGTATGTATGTGTATGCATGTGTGTGTGTGTGTATGTGTGTACTTTCTTTATCTTTTGGATGCCACTCCACTCTACTATAGCCCTTGACTTTAACCAAAGAGCATAAACAGTCATGTTAATTGAGAATAAAAACAAAATATTTTTGTTCATTTTCAAACAGACCACTTTACAAAAGTCCTTTCCCTTTCTCTTTTCCACTTACCTTGTTACTCTTTTCATAGTACGTGTGTGGTAATAAGAAGAACTGAAGACTAGGAATCAACACTCCTGGAGATGGGGTCTCTGGCTACACTTACTAGGCCACAGGACATATCATATCAGTGGAAGAATGGATGAAGAAACTGTAGAAAAAAAACAATGACATCTTGAATTTTGCATGCAAATGGATGGAAATAGAAAACACTATTCTGAGTGAGGTAACCCAGACCCAAAAAGATGAACATGGGATGTACTCACTCATAATCGGTTTCTAGCCATAATTAAAGGACATGGAGCCTATAATTCGGGATCCTTGAGAAGATAATAAGAAAGTGAACCCAAAGAAAAACATATAGTAATCCTCCTGGATATTGGAAGTAGACACGATCGCAGGGCAAAAATTGGGAACTTGAGGGTGGGGCGAGACAGGGCCAAGGGAAGATGGGGAGAGAAAAGCGTGAAGGGGAGAATGGGGGGAGCTCGGAGGAATGGGATGCTTGGGCTATAGGAAGGGTGGATATGGGAGCAGAGAAGCATATATCTTAATTAAGGGAGCCATCTGTGGGTTGTCAAGAAACTTGACTCTAGAGGGGTTCCTGGGTTTCCAGGGAGATGCCCCCGGCTAGTTCCTTGGGCAGCTGAGGAGAGGGAGCCGGAAAAGGCCAGTTCCTATAGCCATACTGATGAATTTCTTGCATATCACCATAGAACCTCCACCTGGCGATAGATGAAGAAAATGGCTGAGCCCCACATTGGAGCACCGGACTGAGCTCCCAAGGTCCTGATGAGGAGCAGAAGGAGGGAGAACATGAGAAAGAAAGTCAGGACCGTGAGGGGTGCGTTCACCCACGGAGATGGTGGGACAGAACTAACAGGAGATCACCAACTTCAGTTGGAATGGGACTGATGGAACATGCGACCAAACTGGACTCTCTGAATGTGGCCGATGGTGGGGGCTGACTGAGAAGCCAAGGACAATGGCTCTGGGCTTTGATTCTCTGCATGGACGGGCTCTGTGGGAGCCTTCTCAGCTTGGTTGATCACCTTCCTGGACCTGGGGAGAGTTGGGAAGACCTTGGTCTTAACATAGAGTAGGGAACCCTGATGGCTCCTTGGCCTGGAGAGGGAGGAAGGGGGGGGGGTATGGGTGGAGGGGAGGGGAGGGAAGGGGGAGGAGGAGGAGAGGAGATGGAAATTTTTGAATATAAAAAAATAAGCCATGAAAAAAATAATGTTTTATGGTATGATTGAGCATCCTTTGGATATATACCCAAAAGTGGTATTACTGGGCATTGAGAAAGGTTGTTTCCTAATTTTTTGAGAAATCACCACACTGACATCCAAAGGGGCTGTACCAGCTTGCACTCTCACCAGCAATGCAGGGGTGTTCCCTTACCCCACATCCTCTCCAGCATAAGTTGTCATCAGTGTTTTTGTTCTTGGCGATTCTTACAGGTGTAAGATGGAATCTCAGCGTAGTTTTGATTTGCAGTTCCCTGATAGCTAAGGATGTTGAGCATTTCCTTAAGTGTCTTTCAGTTATTTTTAGATTAATCTGTTGAGAATTCTCTGTTTAGGTCAGTGCTTCATTTTTTATCAGATTATGTGTTTTTTTGATGACCATTTTCTTGAGTTCTTTGTATATTTTGGAGATCAGACCTCTGTCTGATATGGGGTTAGTGGAGATCTTTTCCCATTCTATAGACTGTTGTTTTGTCTTGTTGACCATGTCCTTTGCTTTACAGAAGCTTTTCAGTTTCAGGAGGTCCCATTTATTAATTGTTTCTCTTAGTGTCTGTGTACCACAAGGACATGTGCTTAACTATGTTCATAACAGTACTGTTTGTCATATCTAGAACCTGGGAACAACCTAAATGCCCCTCGACCTAAGAATGGATAAGGAAAATGTGGTACATTTACACAATGGAGTACTACACAGCAGAAAAAAAAATGACATATTGAAATTTTCGGGCAAATGGATGGAGCTAGAAAACATCATATTGAGTGAGGTAACCCAGACCCAGAAAGACAAATATCATATGTACTCACTCATAAGTGGTTTTGAAACATAAAGCAAAGAAAACCAGCCTACAAATCAAAATCCTAGAGAACCTAGACAACAATGAGAACCCTAAGAGAGACATACATGAATCCAATCTACATGGGAAGTAGAAAAAGACAAGATATCCTAAGTAAATTGGGAGCATGGGGACCACGGAAGAGAGTTGAAGGGGAGGGGAGAAAAAGGGAGGGGAACAGAGGAAAATGTATAGCTCAATTAAATTAATAAAATAGACAAAAAAGAATAAAGAAGCAAAGCTAGGAAAAATAAAATAATGTTTTAGCCAGGCGGTGGTGGCACATGCCTTTAATCTCAGCACTCAGGTGGCAGAAGTAGGTGGATCTCTGTGAGTTCAAGGCCAGCCTGGTCTACAAGAGCTAGTTCTGGGACAGGCACCAAAGCTACACCAAAGCTGTCTCGAAAAAGCAGAATAATAATAATAATAATAATAATAATAATAATGTTTTAAAATTTAGTTTTAATTGAATGTGTATGAGTGTTTCACATGCATGTATATATTGTATTTTGTGCAACCAGTGTCCAGGGAGATCAGAAGAGGGCCCCAGATGATCCAACATTTCAGAAGATCCCTGTTGGAGTTTCCTCTGAATTCTAGTTTCAAGACTGCTGACAGAGACGATCAAGCCTCACAGAATATTCCAATCAGAACTTAACCAAAATTCTAAATTTTATTTAGGTCCCTGTAAGATTATCAGTGCCCCCAATCAGCAGGAAGTATCCTTGAAAACTACACCCACATTCCCAAAGAATGAATTATGGATATTTGTCTTTGTTTAGAGTGTTGGTTACAAGTTGTTATGGATAATGGGCAGAAAAAAAGCTAAATAAAAGAGATTAGATTCAGAGTCGCTGTTTATTGTGGGACAATGGTCTTATGTCCTTCAAAGATTTGTCACTCGTATTTTAATAAAACACTAGCCAGACAGTAAGTATAGGTGGGTCAATGAGAACAGAAGAATTCTGGGAAGAGGAAAGGCTCAGTCTGCAGTCATCACCCAGACTAAGAGGAAGCAAAATAAGAATGCCTCACTGATCAAAGGTACCAAGCCACGTGGCAAGAATTATGGGCTAATATAGGATGTAAGAGTTCATAAGAATCTTGAGCTAATAGACCAACAAGTTTATAATTAATGTAGACCTCTGTGTGTTTCTTTGGAACTGAACAGCTGCAGGACCAGGAGGGACAGAAACCTCTGCCAACAAGATGCCCTGGAACTGGAGATAGAGTTGGTGGTGAAGTGTCATGTGGGGGCTGGGAATTGAAGCTGGGTCCTCTGCAAGAGTAGCCAGTGCTCTTAACCAGTGAGTCAGTCTGTCAGCCCCTCACTGGCCCTTTAAAATCTTAGTTTCCTCCCAGGTAAAATGGAAGAGACTAGCTTGGCTATGTTGCTCTTAGGGCTTTGCATGAAGACTAGCCCTCCAGTCCTCCCAAACAGTCAGTGGACTTAGCATGCCTTCACATTTCATTTCTTGCCTGAAATGGAGTAGACCACAAAGCCCGAAACAAAGACTCTCTCAGATAAACACTCCTAAGGCATTGATTTGAATGATTTCAGAAGCAGGCTTTTTTTTTCATAAATAAAAGTGCCATGGGAAGTAAACTTCTCTAATATGATCATTTCTGGCAGGACTTGTAAGTCCAGTAAAAGGACTAGGGTGAGGAAATTGGCCTCTCAAGTTGTAGTTTAGTCGAGGAAAGCATGCAAAGTACCATAGGCAAATGTGTGGGTGGATGGACGGATGGATGGAAGGAGTTTTGTTGCTTCCTTTGTCGGTACTGTCTTGAGAGGAATTTGGGATGACCTGGATGTCAAAGGCAAGACCTAAGCTGCCAGAAGACACTAAATTAATCACAGCAAGAGAGTAGTAAGCTGATGCCTCATGACTGGACTCTTTCTGTCTGGTTAATAACGGAAGCTGCAGGGAACCCAGAGAGCATTCATTGTGGAGTGCTGAGAACACTATCCAGCTCCGTGTGACATCAGACTGTAGCATTTTTTCCTGTTGTAGAGCCTTTAATGGATTTAGACTTCCATGTGGTTTTTGGAATTAAACTTCTCTGTGGAAGTCTTGGTACAGAAAAGACACTTTGAGATTTAGAAATTGGTGACAGGCTACTGAGCAGGCCAGAGCAACTAACTTTAGGGTTCCATTTGGAGGCTCATATTAATAGAGAAAAGAAAGAAAAGATTGACTTTGTTGATACAGATACAAAATCTTGGAATGTTTTCATATGATTCTAGCATTTTTTTCTGGTGGTGGTCTTTTTTTTGAGACTGGGTCTCATTATGTGTTCTTGGCTGGCCATAGAATTCACTATGTAGACCAGGCTGGCCTCCAACTTACAAAGCTCCACTTGCCTTTGGGCTCCTGACAGAAGAAATTAAAGGTATGCACCACCAGGCTTTTGTTTGGTTTAAAAGCTTTAACATTTCTGTAATGAGGTCATATGAAGCCACATAATTCTGCTATGTGGGATGAATTTCCCTTTGGTGTTAATTATATAATCTTCTTTTAAAAAGATTTATTTATTTTTATGTATATAGGTGGTTTTCTTCTACATATGTCTGTGCACCATTTGCATGCCTGGTGCCATCAGAAGCCAGAAGAGAGTGGATCTGGGATCTAGAATCCCCTAAGTCTGGAGTTAAAGGTGGTTTTGAGCCACAGTGTGCACTCTGGGAATTAAACCTGGGTCCTCTGGAAGAGTAACCAATGCTCTTAACCACTGAACCATCTCTTCAAGTCCCCATATGATGAATTTTTATAGTAGAAAAATTGAAAGGCAAAATGCACTCTGCCAAAGATTCCACTGGTAAAAAATTACTTTACTTTCTCTTGCCTCCTTTAATCTTAGTTCTGACAAAATGAGGCCTCTTTGGCAATTTGACAGTTCCTTAGATTTTTAGCTAAAGGAAAATCAAGTAAATGGAGAACTGCTAATACTTAAGGAAAATGTGCAGTCTTGCCGGACTGAAGTTAATTTGCTTTCCAAATAGATAATGATGTAGGACATTGGGGTGGGGAGGAGGTGGCTCAGCAGGCAAGAGCACTGTCTGCTCTTCCAGACGACCTGGGTCCAATTCCCAACACCCACATGGAAGTTCACAACTTCTGAAACACCCGTTCCAGGGAATCCTAAGCCCTTTTCTGGCCTCCAGGACATGAGGCATAATAGTGGTGCACAAATATACATACCGGCAAAACACACACGCACACATTAAATAAATAAACAAACAATACACTTATATATCACTGAGATTGCATTCTCTTATTTTTCTTCATGTTGTACTAACGCATGACAGCCCCAAATTTACCTGATATTTGCTGTGACACTGAAGAAGTATTAAACGGCACTTGT